>NW_024098551.1:0-231165 GCF_016545835.1 Crotalus tigris | reverse complement strand
TTGTCAATGAGGGCGGGTTTCCAAATGGCTGGTAGGCGGGAGGTATCATCTCGCTTGTTCAGGCTGTGTGGGCGTTTTTCTATCTCGATGGCTTCTCTGATTATTCTGTTATTAAAATGTTCACTTTTGGCAATGGTTCTGGTATTTTTAAAGTCAATTTCATGTCCTGTGGCTTTAAGGTGTTGGACCAGGGAAGATGTTGGTTCCTCTTTTTTGACTGAGTTCTTATTTTCTTCAATGCGTGCAATTATTCTTCTGTTGGTTTGTCCGATGTATGTGGTGGGACAAGTGGTGCATGGGATTTCGTATACTCCTTGATTTTCTAATTCAATTTTATCTTTGGGGTTTCTAAGGATGGTGGATATTTTTCCTGTTTGTGCAGAATGCTGTTTTGATGTTGTGTTTATGAAGGATCTTACTGATTCTGTCTGTGGTGCCTTTTATGTATGGGAGGAGGGCTTTGCCGTTTTCTTGTTCTTTGTCTTGGATTTTAGTGGGGGTTTCTTTTTGGATTAGGTTTGTAATTTTATTTCTATGGAATCCATTGGATGTTAGTACATTGGTGAGAGTGTGTAGTTCGGTTTTTAGGTGTTGTTCGTCAGCTAAGCGTTTTGTTCTGGAGATGAGTGTCTTGGCTACGGAGTTGATCTGTGCTGGGTGGTGGTGTGAGAGAGCATGCAGATAGCGGTTTGTGTGTTTTTTCTTCTGGTAGATGGTGTGTCCTAGGGAGCCATTGGATTTCTTGTAGACTAAGACATCCAGGAAGGGAAGTTGGTTTTTAGCTTCTGTTTCCATGGTGAACTGTATTTTGGGGTGTAGGCTGTTGAGGTGTGTGAGGAAGTTGTCCAGTTTTTCTTTCCCATGTGGCCAGATTATGAAGGTGTCGTATACATATCTGAGCCAGAGTTTGGGTTTGTGATCCGATTTTTCTAGAGCTTGGGTTTCAAAGTGTTCCATGTAGAGGTTGGCAATGACAGGTGAGAGGGGTGATCCCATGGGTGCTCCTTCTGTTTGTTTTTATTTTTGTCCATTATAGATGAAGTATGTGTTGGATAGGCAGTGGTTGGTCAGATCTAAGATGTGTTTGGGGGGTTTATATTTGTTTTGAATAGCTGTCAAGGCTTCTTTGATAGGCACTTGGGTGAAGAGGGATATGACATCGAAGCTCACTAGTAGGTCGCTGGGCTGTAAGCTTTGTTTCTTTATGATCTCTATAAACTGGAATGAGTTTTTTACGTGTGAGATGATGGATTCTGCATAGGGCTGTAGTTGTTTGGCGAGAAATTTGGCTAAGTTTTGTAGAGGTGAGCCTATGGAGCTGACTATGGGTCTGAGTGGGGTTCCTTCTTTGTGTATCTTGGGGAGACCATAGAGTTTGGGGCATCTGGATGATTTCTCTCTGGGAATGTTTCTTTGCTGGATCTCTTCGCTACTGGGGGAGGCTTTTATTTTGGATCTGGTGGTTTTTTTCAGGTAGGTGGTGGGATCTGTTTTTAGGGGTTTGTATTGTGGAGTCTTGCAGGTAGGTGGTTCATTGTGGGTTTGGAGTCAGATGTGTTCATAACCACTGTGGCGGTGCCCTTGTCTGCTGGTAGGATTATTATGCTGGTGTCTTCTTTCAGGTTACGTAGTGCTGTCTGTTCCTCTTTGGGTAAGTTGCTTTTGGGTGGCTTGCTGGTGCAGAGGATGTTGGGGATTTTGAGTCTGATTTTGTTAGCGTCATCGGGGTTGATTTTGGTCAGGCTGGTTTCAACTCCACATATAATGGTTTCAGTGGGGATGTGTTTGGGAGCGACTGCAAAGTTGAATCCTTTGGAAAGGACATTGGTTTCGGCTTTGGTGAGGATCCTATCTGAGATGTTATGCACTGTTTTTTTCATGTGTGGCTGTGAGGGAGGAGGGGTTTGTTTCTGGCGTTCTTGTAGTCTTCGGAGTTTGTTGGTGTGTGTATCTGTCTGAGTGGTCGCTGCGTTTCGGCTCTCCAGACGAGCGAGTTGTTTGGATTTGTCCAAGTGCGGGGTGGATCTTGTTGTGTAGTTGAGGGGAGTGTTGAGGAGATCTTGTTAATCGGTCCTCGGAGGAATCTTTTTGTTGTGAAGTTCATTTTGATTAGGGCCAATTCTGTTTTTTCAGGATCGTTTGGCTCGGATGCAGAGTTGGAAGTGGATTTCAGTTCGGAAACATGTGGGGATTAGATTTGATCTCGGCACGTTACGTAGAATGCCGAGGCACATAAAATGGAAGCATGACTTTGGGACTTCAAGTTTTTAATAGGTCCTGGTCAGATTGGTGGACCTTCTTCCCCGTAGAGGTTCGATATTGTTTTCTGATGGTTTTTCGCGGGGTATTTGTTATAGGTCTTTGGTTGTTCGGGTTTTCTCCCGCGTAAAATTGGAAGTGTCTTGGCAACGTTTCGACGAAGTCACATTCGTCATCTTCAGGCTGGTGTTTTTAGCTTCTTGCTTTGAGCAGCAATGTGTGGTTTTAGCTGTTTATTCCTTTTAACTGCCAGTGAGGGTATGAACTGATTGGGTGGGAGCTTGGCTGTGTTCTGATTGGGTGGAGGTGTGTTCTGAATGGTTAGGGGCTTGGCTGTGCTCTGATTGGCTGGGGGAGTGTTATGTTTGGTTGTGCTCAGGTTAGTCTGAGTTGCAGAGGGGTTTAAGATTTTGGGGTTAGGGAGTCGTTTGTCAATAAGGGCAGGTTTCCCAATGGCTGGTAGGCGGGAGGTATCATCTCGCTTGTTCATGCTGTGTGGGCGTTTTTCTATCTCGATGGCTTCTCTGATTATTCTGTTATTAAAATGTTCACTTTTGGCAATGGTTCTGGTATTTTTAAAGTCAATTTCATGTCGTGTGGCTTTAAGGTGTTGGACCAGGGAAGATGTTGGTTCCTCTTTTTTGACTGAGTTCTTATGTTTTTCAATGCGTGCACTTATTCTTCTGTTGGTTTGTCCGATGTATGTGGTGGGACAAGTGGTGCATGGGATTTCGTATACTCCTTGATTTTCCAATTCAATTTTATCTTTGGGGTTTCTAAGGATGGTGGATATTTTTCTGTTTGTGCAGAATGCTGTTTTGATGTTGTGTTTATGGAGGATCTTACTGATTCTGGCTGTGGTGCCTTTTATGTATGGGAGGAGGGCTTTGCCGTTTTCTTGTTCTTTGTCTTGGATTTTGGTGGGGGTTTCTTTTTGGATTAGGTTTGTAATCTTATTTCTATGGAATCCATTGGATGTTCGTACATTGGTGAGAGTGTGTAGTTCGGGTTTTAGGTGTTGTTCGTCAGCTAAGCGTTTTGTTCTGGAGATGAGTGTCTTGGCTACAGAGTTGATCTGTGCTGGGTGGTGGTGTGAGAGAGCGTGCAGATAGCGGTTTGTGTGTGTTTTCTTCTGGTAGATGGGGTGTCCTAGGGAGCCATTGGATTTCTTGTAGACTAAGACATCCAGGAAGGGAAGTTGGTTGTTAGCCTCTGTTTCCATGGTGAACTGTATTTTGGGGTGTAGGCTGTTGAGGTGTGTGAGGAAGTTGTCCAGTTTTTCTTTCCCATGTGGCCAGATTATGAAGGTGTCGTCTACATATCTGAGCCAGAGTTTGGGTTTGTGATCCGATTTTTCTAGAGCTTGGGTTTCAAAGTGTTCCATGTAGATGTTGGCAATGACAGGTGAGAGGGGTGATCCCATGGGTGCTCCTTCTGTTTGTTTGTATTTTTGTCCGTTATAGATGAAGTATGTGTTGGATAGGCAGTGGTTGGTCAGATCTAAGATGTGTTTGGGGGGGGTTATAGTTGTTTTGAATAGCTGTCAAGGCTTCTTTGATAGGCACTTGGGTGAAGAGGGATATGACATCGAAGCTCACTAGTAGGTCACTGGGCTGTAAGTTTTGTTTCTTTATGATCTCTATAAACTGGAATGAGTTTTTTACGTGTGAGGTGATGGATTCTGCATAGGGCTGTAATTGTTTGGCGAGAAATTTGGCTAGGTTTTGTAGAGGTGAGCATATGGAGCTGACTATAGGTCTGAGTGGGGTTCCTTCTTTGTGTATCTTGGGGAGACCATAGAGTTTGGGGCATCTGGATGATTTCTCTCTGGGAATGATTCTTTGCTGGATCTCTTCGCTAATGGGGGAGGCTTTTATTTTGGATCTGGTGGTTTTTTACAGGTAGGTGGTGGGATCTGTATTTAGGGGTTTGTATGTGGAGTCTTGGAGTAGGTTGGTTAATTTGGTTTGGTAGTCAGATGTGTTCATAACCACCGTGGCGTTGACCTTGTCTGCTGGTAGGATTATTATGATGGTGTCTTCTTTCAGGTTACGTAGTGCTGTCTGTTCCTCTTTGGGTAAGTGTTTTGGTGGCTGCTGGTGCCAGCAGAGGATTGTTGGTGATTTTGGTCGATTTTGGTTAGCGTCATCGGGGTTGATTTTGGTCTTGTTGCTGGTTTGAATCTTTAAAGATAAGGTTTCATTCCGTGGGGAGTGTTTGGTGAGCGACCTGCAAAGTTAATCCTTTGGAAAGGAACCTTGTTCTTCGGCTTTTGGATGAGGATCCTATCTGAGATGTTATGCACTGTCTGCTTCATGTGTGGCTGTGAGGGAGGAGGGGTTTGTTTCTGGCGTTCTTGTAGTCTTCGGAGTTTGTTGTTGTGTGTATCTGTCTTGAGGGTGGTCTGTGTTTCGGCTCTCCAGACGGCAAGTTGTTTGGATTTGTCCCAAAGTGCGGGGTGGATCTGGTTGCTGAGTTTGAGGTGGAGTGTGAGGAGATCTTTGTTAATTCGGTCTAGGAGGAATCTTTTTGTGTGAAGTTCATTTCTGATTAGGGCCAATTCTGTTCTTTTCAGGATCCGTTTGGTGGGTGCAGAGTTGGAGTGGAATTTCAGTTGGAAACATGTGGGGATTAGATTTTGATCTCGGCAGTTACGTAGGAATGCGAGGTCACATAAAATGGAAGCTCTTTGGACTTCAAGTTTTTCATAGGTCCTGGTCAGATGGTGGATTTCTTCCCCGTAGAGGTTCGATATTTGTTTTCTGAGGTTTTCGCGGGTATTTGTATATAGGTCTTTGGTTGTTCGGGTTTTCTCCCGCGTAAAATTGGAAGTGTCTTGGCAACGTTTCGACGAAGTCACATTCGTCATCTTCAGGCTGGGGTTTTTAGCTTCTTGCTTTGAGCAGCAATGTGTGGTTTTAGCTGTTTCTTCCTTTTAACTGCCAGTGAGGGTATGAACTGATTGGATGGGAGCTTGGCTGTGTTCTGATTGGGTGGAGGTGTGTTCTGAATGGTTAGGGGATTGGCTGTGCTCTGATTGGCTGGGGGAGTGTTCTGTTTGGTTGTGCTCAGGTTAGTCTGAGTTGCAGAGGGGTTTAAGATTTTGGGGTTAGGGAGTCGTTTGTCAATAAGGGCAGGTTTCCAAATGGCTGGTAGGCGGGAGGTATCATCTCGCTTGTTCATGCTGTGTGGGCGTTTTTCTATCTCGATGGCTTCTCTGATTATTCTGTTATTAAAATGTTCACTTTTGGCAATGGTTCTGGTATTTTTAAAGTCAATTTCATGTCCTGTGGCTTTAAGGTGTTGGACCAGGGAAGATGTTGGTTCCTCTTTTTTGACTGAGTTCTTATGTTCTTCAATGCGTGCACTTATTCTTCTGTTGGTTTGTCCGATGTATGTGGTGGGACAAGTGGTGCATGGGATTTCGTATACTCCTTGATTTTCTAATTCAATTTTATCTTTGGGGTTTCTAAGGATGGTGGATATTTTTCTGTTTGTGCAGAATGCTGTTTTGATGTTGTGTTTATGGAGGATCTTACTGATTCTGTCTGTGGTGCCTTTTATGTATGGGAGGAGGGCTTTGCCGTTTTCTTGTTCTTTGTCTTGGATTTTAGTGGGGGTTTCTTTTTGGATTAGGTTTGTAATCTTATTTCTATGGAATCCATTGGATGTTAGTACATTGGTGAGAGTGTGTAGTTCGGGTTTTAGGTGTTGTTCGTCAGCTAAGCGTTTTGTTCTGGAGATGAGTGTCTTGGCTACAGAGTTGATCTGTGCTGGGTGGTGGTGTGAGAGAGCGTGCAGATAGCGGTTTGTGTGTGTTTTCTTCTGGTAGATGGTGTGTCCTAGGGAGCCATTGGATTTCTTGTAGACTAAGACATCCAGGAAGGGAAGTTGGTTGTTAGCTTCTGTTTCCATGGTGAACTGTATTTTGGGGTGTAGGCTGTTGAGGTGGTGAGGAAGTTGTCCAGTTTTTCTTTCCCATGTGGCCAGATTATGAAGGTGTCGTCTACGTATCTGAGCCAGAGTTTGGGTTTGTGATCCGATTTTTCTAGAGCTTGGGTTTCAAAGTGTTCCATGTAGAGGTTTGCAATGACAGGTGAGAGGGTGATTCCATGGGTGCTCCTTCTGTTTGTTTGTATTTTTGTCCGTTATAGATGAAGTATGTGTTGGATAGGCAGTGGTTGGTCAGATCTAAGATGTGTTGGGGGGGTTATATTGTTTTGAATAGCTGTCAAGGCTTCTTTGATAGGCATGGGTGAAGGGATATGACATCGAAGCTCACTGTACGGTCGCTTGGTGTAAGCTTGTTCTTTATGATCTCATAATGGAATGATGTTTTTTACGTGTATGTGAGATGATGGATTCTGCATAGGGCTGTAGTTGTTTGGCGAGAAATTTGGCTAGGTTTTGTAGAGGTGAGCCTATGGAGCTGACTATAGGTCTAGTGGGGTTCTTCTTTGTGTATCTGGGGAGACCATAGAGTTTAGGGGCATCTGGATGATTTCTCTCTGGGAATGATTCTTTGCTGGATCTCTTCGCTAATGGGGGAGGCTTTTATCTTGGTTCTGGTGGTTTTTTCCAGGTAGGTGGTGGGATCTGTATTTAGGGGTTTGTATGTGGAGTCTTGGAGTAGGTTGGTTAATTTGGTTTGGTAGTCAGATGTGTTCATAACCACCGTGGCGTTGCCCTTGTCTGCTGGTAGGATTATTATGCTGGTGTCTTCTTTCAGGTTACGTAGTGCTGTCTGTTCCTCTTTGGGTAAGTTGCTTTTGGGTGGCTTGCTGGTGCAGAGGATGTTGGTGATTTTGAGTCTGATTTTGTTAGCGTCATCGGGGTTGATTTTGGTCAGGCTGGTTTCAACTTCACATATAATGGTTTCAGTGGGGATGTGTTTGGGAGCGACTGCAAAGTTGAATCCTTTGGAAAGGACATTGGTTTCGGCTTTGGTGAGGATCCTATCTGAGATGTTATGCACTGTTTGTTTCATGTGTGGCTGTGAGGGAGGAGGGGTTTGTTTCTGGCGTTCTTGTAGTCTTCGGAGTTTGTTGGTGTGTGTATCTGTCTTGAGGGTGGTCTGTGTTTCGGCTCTCCAGACGGCGAGTTGTTTGGATTTGTCCCAAAGTGCGGGGTGGATCTTGTTGCTGAGTTTGAGGTGGAGTGTGAGGAGATCTTTGTTAATTCGGTCTAGGAGGAATCTTTTTGTGTGAAGTTCATTTCTGATTAGGGCCAATTCTGTTCTTTTCAGGATCCGTTTGGTGGCTGCAGAGTTGGAGTGGAATTTCAGTTGGAAACATGTGGGGATTAGATTTTGATCTCGGCAGTTACGTAGGAATGCGAGGTCACATAAAATGGAAGCTCTTTGGACTTCAAGTTTTTCATAGGTCCTGGTCAGATGGTGGATTTCCTCCCCGTAGAGGTTCGATATTTGTTTTCTGAGGTTTTCGCGGGTATTTGTATATAGGTCTTTGGTTGTTCGGGTTTTCTCCCGCGTAAAATTGGAAGTGTCTTGGCAACGTTTCGACGAAGTCACATTCGTCATCTTCAGGCTGGTGTTTTTAGCTTCTTGCTTTGAGCAGCAATGTGTGGTTTTAGCTGTTTCTTCCTTTTAACTGCCAGTGAGGGTATGAACTGATTGGATGGGAGCTTGGCTGTGTTCTGATTGGGTGGAGGTGTGTTCTGAATGGTTAGGGGCTTGGCTGTGCTCTGATTGGCTGGGGGAGTGTTCTGTTTGGTTGTGCTCAGGTTAGTCTGAGTTGCAGAGGGGTTTAAGATTTTGGGGTTAGGGAGTCGTTTGTCAATAAGGGCAGGTTTCCAAATGGCTGGTAGGCGGGAGGTATCATCTCGCTTGTTCATGCTGTGTGGGAGTTTTTCTATCTCGATGGCTTCTCTGATTATTCTGTTATTAAAATGTTCACTTTTGGCAATGGTTCTGGTATTTTTAAAGTCAATTTCATGTCCTGTGGCTTTAAGGTGTTGGACCAGGGAAGATGTTGGTTCCTCTTTTTTGACTGAGTTCTTATGTTCTTCAATGCGTGCACTTATTCTTCTGTTGGTTTGTCCGATGTATGTGGTGGGACAAGTGGTGCATGGGATTTCGTATACTCCTTGATTTTCTAATTCAATTTTATCTTTGGGGTTTCTAAGGATGGTGGATATTTTTCTGTTTGTGCAGAATGCTGTTTTGATGTTGTGTTTATGGAGGATCTTACTGATTCTGTCTGTGGTGCCTTTTATGTATGGGAGGAGGGCTTTGCCGTTTTCTTGTTCTTTGTCTTGGATTTTAGTGGGGGTTTCTTTTTGGATTAGGTTTGTAATCTTATTTCTATGGAATCCATTGGATGTTAGTACATTGGTGAGAGTGTGTAGTTCGGGTTTTAGGTGTTGTTCGTCAGCTAAGCGTTTTGTTCTGGAGATGAGTATATACATACATATATATATATATATGTTTTCTGAGGTTTTCGCGGGTATTTGTATGTAGGTCTTTGGTTGTTCGGGTTTTCTCCTGCGTAAAATTGGAAGTGTCTTGGCGGCGTTTCGATGAAGTCCCATTCGTCATCTTCAGGCTGGTGTTTTCAGCTTCGTGCTTTGAGCAGCCATTGAAAGCTAGGTGGATGTAAGTAAGAGCTAAAAGAAAGAATCACTGAAGGCTGTAAGTGAAGTAAGGATTAGTTGGCTTGGACCTGTTACAAGGTCCATGTGTAGAGTTTAGGTGTGGCTATGCTTATAAGCAGGTTTCCTCACTAACTGGCTTGTATCCTGACGATGATGGCAGATGTTAGCCATCGAAAGCTTGATTTTATTTATTAAAACCTTGGTGTTTTACTTCCTGGTGATCGCTTTCCTTTTTTACTGAAATGTATGTACCCAGGAATCGCTATTCTTCAATTTTTAATGTAATTTTTAATATATATATATATATGTATATATCAACATTTCATTGTACACTGCCTATACACACACACAGAGAGAGAGAGAGAGAGAGAGAGACACATACTGTATATGTGTGTATGTATGTCCTTAATGGTTATAAAAATACGAATCCTGGGCATGAAAGGCAAGAGCAATATGTTAATCAACAGGTGGGAGGGTTGAAGGAAGGGGGGGAGGATGACAGGAATGGACAACAAAGGGTGTATGAATCGGCAGGCTAGGAGAGGAGGGGAGTTGGAGGAAGGAGATGAGATAGAAACTGGCAATGGAATGCAAAAACGGCAGGCAGACCAGCAGCCCAACAGGACTCGTGTAGTGCCGAATTGGAGGAGGCACCTTGCATTGGGTAGAGAGGAGGGATTGAGGAGTGTGTTGGTGATAACAGCGCAGGGAGGGGGAGACGGCACAAGGATGACAGAGCAGAAAAATACAATGTTAGAGTGCAAAAAAGAGAGGGCGGAACAGTTAAGGCAGTTACAGGCAATCAGGAAGAGTGGCCCTGTCACGAAGGCAATGAGTATATATTGTTCGATAACACAACCTTCGATCTCCGGGAGAGGTATAAACCAGTTGTTTATTGCTAAAAAGATATTTAAAAACAACAAAAACAACTATTTACAATGTTAAAAGAAACAATTTGGCTTTCGCTGGTCCCCTGCCAGCGTCCTCAGAGTGAAGCTCAGGTGGTGAGGAGATTCTTTTTATACACCTTGCTGGTCTAACTGCTTACTCATTGCCCGTGTGATAGGGCCATCCTTAAAGTGACCAACCGTCCTCCCTTAGGGAGGACAGTCCTCCTTTTGTGAGTTCTGTCCTCACTCGAAAAGTGTCCTCCTACATGTCCTCCTTTTCGATATTTGAAGACTAATCTGCAGGGCTTTTTTTTCTCACAGAATGCTCAGAACGGCGTTCCAGCACTTTTTTTTGATGGTTTTTTTTTTCAACTTTTGCATGAGCTGTGCTACTCCCCCTATTGGCTTTCAAAAGCCAATAGGAATTGCTGCTGAGCGTGCCAAAACACCCGGCCGGCAAACTTTGCACATGTAAGTTGTCTACAGTGAAGGCGAATTGGCAGGAACTTTGCACCCCTCCCTGCTACTCAAATACACCATCTCCTAGTTAGTCCTGAAGATACCTGGAGGAGACTGGAGTGGCGATGCCTTGGTAACTTTCTCTTGATCTTCAGCCCTGCTAGGGCAATAATGGCTGTGGGCGCAAGAAGCAGGGGCAGCAGGGCTGCTGCGGGCGGGGCTGTGAGGGGCGGCGGTGGCCGGCTGCCCTCCATGCTGTGGAAGCTGTGGGGCTCCTTTGTTGTGCTAAATCAAAAAACTAGTTTGATGAATACTGTAAAAGTCTGGTTCACACAAGACATTAATGCATCCTGACTGGGTTTTATTTGTGGAATAGAATAGAATAGAATAGAATAGAATAGAATAGAATAGAATAGAATAGAATAGAATAGAATAGAATAGAATAGAATAGAATAGAATAGAACAGAATAGAATAACAACTTTATTGTCACTTTAAATGTACACAAATCAACATGCATTAAAATGTGATTTCGTTGCATACAGCTCTCAAAGTGTAACCATCTCCAATATACACTGCATAAACATGACAAAAAAAATAATAAAATAAATTATGCATTTACCTATATACACACACATATGTGGCCCAGAGAAACAATATTGTCTAGTTCGGATGTGTAAACATGGCGAGAAAAACTAATCTTGCAAATTTACCAGATGGATGGCATAGGAAACAAAGCTGTTACAAAATCTGGTACTCCTGCTAGAAATACTTCAAAACCTCCTCCCAGAGGGGAGCAACAGAAACAGACTATGAAGTGGGTGTGTGGGGTCTCTAACAATGCTTCAAGCTCTAACAATGCTTCAAGAAAAACCTATATGGCCAACAATCAACAATATAGCAATCAACAAAATACAGCAATCAAGAAGAAAACAATGTAGTAACAGCTTTACATACAAAACAAGAAACGGAATTAAAACAATCTAGTATAGTAACTGAGGCATTATATAGCAAATGCACAACACAAATCACATCTGTATTGGCCTTATTGAACATCCCGATCTAACGCCTGGAATAAAATCTTCAATTTCTTGAAAGCCTTCTGGAAGACCAAGAGGCTGGGGCGGGGGGGCAGAGAGAATGCTATTC
Organism: Crotalus tigris; assembly: GCF_016545835.1. Lineage (NCBI taxonomy): Eukaryota > Metazoa > Chordata > Lepidosauria > Squamata > Viperidae > Crotalus > Crotalus tigris. Next base: position 219,798 of record NW_024098551.1, on the reverse strand, counting down.
CATAGAGCAGACACCACAACAAAGAAAGCATATCATTTTATGCCAAAACAAACAAAAAAGCACATTACAGCTTTGGTGTGTAGCATATAAATGGATGGAGCATAATCTGCCAAAGTGAATATCTGAATCATTCTTCAGCTGCACAGAGCTTTCTAATCCACCTGCCATGGTGGATTCATGATACAAAAAACAAATGTTTATTTATACAAAAATCTTAATGGCTGATTAAAAGCCGTTTCCAGTACAAACTGAAATAACTTGTATTATTTTTGAGCTGAATTAGCACACTGGGCCTATATTGAAATTTGTATGCTTCCCATTGCCCAAATCTCGATTTCCAATGATGTTTACTATGTTTACAGAATGCAGTTTAAATGACAGATGGCCCTTTTGCTTAGGTAAACATTCATTTATCATTCATTCACTGAAAATGCCTCACATTAGGGGTTTGGGTGGGGTGAAAACATGGTAATGGGTTTTATTCTTGCAGGTTAGATTGCTCAAGATATTTAAGTAACCTTAAGTTAGAGCTTTTTTAAAAAAAACAATATTTCTTGCATTTTAAGTCAGCACTTTAGCTAAAACTAAACTAATAGGAGGGAGATGTATAGTTTTGTTAAGTATCTCCCTGTTGAATATTTGAGGTTTTCAGAGCTATCTCAGTGACGTCTGTGAGAGGGAACTTCTTCCAAACATAAACATTTGCCTTTCTGGAGATGCCAACTGTGGGGAGCCAACTGTTGTGTAGATATAATTTCAAGTAATGCTGTGCCAAAAATCTATCCTACATTTCAGTTCCTCAAACTTTTTCTTACCCTTCAGAATACACTTTTAATTTCTGTTGTTTTGTTTTATTCTTAAGGTTCTTCAGAATTGATTTCAAATTCTTGTGGGTAGGGTTTTTGAGCTTGTCTCCTTCTTGACGGGGACAGTGGACAGAGGGAACAGCTCATTTTCATGTTGTTTTCTTTAATGCATCCTTCCATTATCTTGAAATTTCTTGTGATGCCCATATTCCCAGTCTGAAAAAAAAAGTCAACGGGAGGACTTTCCCTTATTATGTCTTCACTAGGAATTTATTGAGATGTGGAAACTCAGAACGCTGCTGGAAAGATTATTGTACAATGAAAGACACATCTCTTTGCACAGCTGTTTTGTCTCTGTGCAAGTACAAGAATGCCATACTTTTTTCCCTAGGATACTCTTGTTTTCTAAATGAAAATTTTAAAGCAAATGATCTTACATCAAATTGAATAGGAACCAATAATTTCAAATGGTCAGTTTGCAACAGATGATAGAGTCTAACATGATAGTATTTTTAAATTTCAGAGGCCTCATCCTTAGGACCAGGAATCCTCATTATTTCAGAAAGAAATTATTTAGCTCAGTGATGTCACTACACACAATGTTAATGTCAAAGCAATAATATCCTATATTAACATCCATGAAGTGCCGTCAATCTGTTACACTGTTAATAAAGGATTTTAGGATAAACAATACCTGGAAGTTCTTTGAAGTGTTTTATTAGTCGGAACCATGACAGTTAATCTAAGATTTTGATAATTCTTCTGTGAAAATGAGAACAATTCTTATACATACATCTGATAGGAAATATAAATCATTTGCTTCCCTGTAAACCTTAAAGGAACATGATGGAAAGTAGGCACAGAACTAGTGTCTTAAAATGCTGTCCTAGCATTTTGACTTATATAGCTTTTTAAGATCATATTGTGGTTATTACAAAAGCATAGTTAATTTAATCAGATGTTGGGGATCTGCAGCTTGAAAAATCCCTGTTCCAAACTAGAAATTAGCAAGGAGATGTCCTGGATAATTTCTTCAGTGTGTACCAGTCTTTCTGACACTTTTTTAATGAAAAGCAATTAAAATAAAGGCAGCAACTTTCAAAGCAAAAAATGTCAATCTTTAACATCATCTTTATTTTCTCTTGGCCTCATATAGCAATAGCAATAACATTTAGACTTATATACTGCTTCACAGTGCTTTACAGCCCTGTCTAAGCGGTTTACCGAGTCAGCATATTGCTCCCAACAATCTGGGTCCTCATTTTACCGACCTGGGAAGGATGGAAGGCTTAACTCAAGGATGAGTCAACCTTGAGCTGGTGAGACTTGAACTGACAAACTGCAGCAGTCGGCAGTCAGCATAAGTAGCCTGCAGTACTGCATTCTAACCACTGCACCCCCATGGCTCATATATACATTAGAAAGCATTGTTAGGAATAGAAAAATGGTGGCTAAATGCAAACCAATATTTTGTTAGAATGGGAGTTTCCTGCTTGGAACTAGAAAAAGGACTAAGGAAGCTAGATTAGAGGTCCCCACCCCCAATCCATGGACCAGCACCGGGCCGCAGCATGCCAGAAACTGGGCCATGTAAACAAGTGAAGCCCCATCCGTGGATTGCAGGCAGAAACCACACATCCTCCAGTCTGCAGAAAAATCTTTCTCTATGGAACCAGTCCCTGTTGCCCAAAAGGTTGGGGGCCGCTGACCTAGACAATGTCATAGTAAGCAACCTTAGTAAGTTTGTCTTTTGGGAAAATAGTTGCTAGGGGCTGGCAGCCATTTTACAAAATGCAAAGTTTCCAAGTAACTCCCAATGGATAAAATAGTTGGTACTAAGTTCCCAGAATTCAAAATCTGTCCACCAGTCCAAATGTTGCTTACTTCAGGTTTAATGAGAATCTAGCAATTGTATTTATCCAATCATTTTATCTCAGCATTAATATTATCTTAATGTATTTAATTCAGACGAATGTTCTCTATCTGTTGCAAGCATAAGGTGATCTGATTTTCAGTTCATTGTGGTAAATACACACGGCATTTTAAATTCAGTGGGCTATGTTGAAAACCTTACAAATCATCATTAACCTTCCTTTGTTTTTCTTAGATGAGAAATATCCTTTGGAAAGACAAAAAGACAAAACTCTCCACTCACATCTAAAGCCTACTATCTAAGATTCTAAATTACTCTGTGCCATTTTAATCCATTTCGTTGCATACTACACCATGTTCATTGCATAAATTAAAATATCCCCTTATTCCCATTAGTGAAGGACATCATCTCATTGAGACACTCTGGACTAGCCTCTGGAGGATCAGTTTTTGCAATATTTTTCTGTGTCAACTGCTAAATGAAAAACTGACTTTCAAAAAGGAAGATTACTTATTAAATTAATTAAACTATCCCAGAGATAGAAGGTAAAACGCTAAAATTGTTACATTATCATATGATTCAGTTATGTTCTCTGTGGATTCCAATTAATAGACATTTCCAGAAACAAATACATTTTTCCTCTTCTTCTCTTTAAAATACTGTACCATTATAGCTATTGTTTAAAAGAAAAGGGGAAAATCCTTAGATAGCATGGGGTATTAATAATCTAGGCATATCTTTCTCTATATCCCGAGATAATTTTTAAAAACTTATTTCCTACAGCTTACTGTCTCACTGAAATTCTCAAATAACTTCATTAATTAGTTTTATATATATATATATTTCTATCAAAGGCATTCAGGTTAACTAAAAGAATACTGGATATATTCAACTTAACCAAAATAAGTAGGAAGATCATTTCCAAAGTCAAAGAAACAAGATAATGTGCAATGCAATGCAATAAATCTATAGTTTGTAGTCTAAAAATATACAAGAAAAAAATTAGGAATTGGTTAAATTGTACTGTTTCTTTGCTTGTTTATTAATTTATTTATAGTTCCTATTTCTACTCCATCCATCTCCCTCACATAATCATTACTATTCTCATTACAGTAATGGTCCTCAAATTAAATTTATTTTGTGTTGTATTCTCTTCTTGTATTAAATCAATTTTTATTTGACTTGCTAGACCAGCATAAATAGGGAGTACATAAGTACATAGATACATACATATATATATACAGTACATACATATAGCAATAGCACCTAGACTTATATACCGCTTCACAGTGCTTTACAGCCCTCGGTTTACAGAGGCAGCATATTGCCCCCCAACAATCTGGGTCCTCATTTTGCTGACCTTGGAAGGCTGGAAGGCTGAATCAATTTTGAACTGGTAAGACTCGAACTGCCAAACTGCTGGCAGTCAGCAGAAGTAGCCTGCACCCCTGCATTCTAACCCCTGCACCAACAGAGCTCTATCTCTCTCTGTGTGTGTGTGTTAGTAGTAGCAGGCCGTATCTGTTTATCAAACTGCAGAGTATAAGGAACTCATTAGGTGCTGCTTCACAGAATTTGGCAATATCTGTTGTAGCAGGGTTGAAGAGTAACTAAGATGATCAAAGGCCTGGAGGCTAAATATATAAAGAATGGCTGCGAGACTTGGGTTTGGCTAGTCTAAAGAAAAGAAGAAATAGGGGAAACATGATAGCAGTATTCCAGTATCTGAGGGGCTGCCACAAGGGAGAAGGGATCAGGCTATTCACCAGAGCACCAGAGGGAAGGATGAGAAACAATGGTTGGAAACTCGTCCAGGAGAGAAGCAACCTGGAATTAAGGAGAAACTTCCTGATAGTGAGGACAATCAACCAGTGAAACAGCTTACCCCCAGAAATTGTGGGCACTCCATCACTGGAGATTTTTAAGAAGAGACTAGACAATCACCTGACTGAAATGGTATAGGTTCTCCTGCTTGAGCAGGGGGCTGGACTAGAAGACCTCCAAGGTCCCTTCCAGCTCTATTCAAAAGTTGGAACCTAAAGCACCTGGAAAATGTAGAATTTTCCTCTTTATCCTGGATATTTATGTGAGAATGATGATAAAATAAGAATAGTCGCCATCTCATCTATATAAAGTAGTATATATAGTAGCCATCTCATCTATTAAAGAATTTAAGGATGGCAGATGAGTTGTACATTTTCAGCACTCATAATGCTTAGGCCACAAATACAATATTATATAATATCTTCAGATTGTCATGAACTGAACAGAAGAATTGAAACAGCATTTCTAGAAGTGGTGTTTGAAATCCTCTATAATATTTATTTATTAATACATAAGCAGAGTGGAAAGGTGGGAAGTTCAGATATATTTAGATACAGCATAAATTCTATTTTTCCACTGGATTTCAAAAAAGCCACTATAATAGCTAACTACCAGTTAATTATAATTCAGCTTTCAGCTTCCCTCTTCTCAATCTTCTGTCTCTGTTTACTATTTTCACAGATCAGCTGTCCATTCAAAAATTACAAACTGTTATAACAACTATGAACTTTTTTTCAAAATCAAGCATGGCTTTTAACCAATTTTTTTGCCACTATGGAATGCTGTATTGCAATTTTTGTTTACATTATTTTGACTCTGCAATCCAATTAAGTATAAGTGAAAGCAATCATTGTACCACTTAACACCATATCTCTGTGAATGCTTCTTCACGAACTTCATCTGCCTATTTTGAAACTGATCAGTTGGCACTATGACGGGTTAAATATCAAAAAGCAACTGGGTTTTATTTATCTGTCTATCTATCTGTCTGTCTGTCTGTCTGTCTATCTATCTATCTACCTACCTACCTACCTACCTACCTACCTACCTACCTACCTATCTCATCATCAATCACCTAAGTCATTTTAACCAATTTCAGCAAAACGTCCATAAAGGTTGAAAACCCTTTATGAATTCTTGATTTATAATGAAAAGTAGGGCATTTGCAGATACATTTCTTGCAATGATTTTATGCTAGCCCACTGAATGGCAGCTTCTGCTGTGCTGCAACTATTGGCTTTTATGCCCCATGGTCTTTGAGTTACCTTTCAGTGCAAGTAGCTGTTGTATATCTTTGGCTAGTTACCAATGCAATATAGAATTAATTACACCATTTGTCACCAAATGTAGATTACTTTGTGGGAAAGCCTGTCACTTCTTTTGGAACAAGTAATATTTAAGACATTTACAAGTTATACACAGGGTATTTGAAGTGCCTGCCAGGCATTTTGTGGGATGATTAAACAGTAAGCTTAGTCACCAAGGAAACAAGAACTGGAGCTACTCATAAGTGGTCTTTGCTTATGAGTAACAAACAGTGGTGGGATTCAGCCAGTTCGCACCACTTTGAAAGAACTGGTAGCTAATTTTTTGCTGCCCGGACCTAGAATGGACTTCCGAAAGCAGCATCCACACAGAGAACCAATTGTTCACATATTTGAATCCCACCATTGGTAACAAATATGTATGTTAGGAAGTTACAATATTTTCAAACAGGGTAACATATATTATGAACCTATAACTGAGCAACTGTAGTTTGTAAAACTACAGCTTCCCTACTGTAATCATTGCTGTCTTTTGAGGGTGACAATAATGGCAGTGATACAGAGCCGCAATTATTAATTAATAAATTGAAAGCATTACTAATTTTACAGGTAAACCCAGCATTTTGATTGAACACTTCAATCTAACAACCATATATAATTGGTTGCAAACCCAATGCCGTCAGATAAACTAGGGCTAGGAAACTGCATTCACTTCAAGTTCTATTGCAAATTACTAGGATGATTATTGCAAATTAATAAAATCACTTTTTAAAAGATGCACTTATTATTGGAGTCTGGACTATCAAAACAATCCAGCAGAATTAAAGTGCCAAATTATGAAGTCAGGTTAATTAGGAACTATATGGTTAGCTTCTTCAGGCACTTTTATATATTCTAGACATTGGGGCCTATCTAATTTGATGAAGATTTATAAGTGGTGCTCATTAAACAGAAAATGTAATTAGACTGATAAATTACTGAGCCTCGTCCAGTGTCCCTTCATAGATATGTCTCAAATCCTGACATATCTCTGCTGCAGATTTTTTTATTTTTGTGCAGAAATTATGTTCACTATATTGTATTGTTGTCCATTTCTCTGTAAGGCAGACATGTCAAACATAAGGCCCAGGGGCTGGATGTGGCCCGCGAAGTGGTTTCATGTGGCCCGTGAAGCCATCCTGGAAACAGTGAGGCAACGGCCCCTGCTGCCTTGGCCCTGGCCCAGGCCAGCCGGGAGCCAATGTACAATTTTGTGGTGGCCATCCATGCTGAAATGCATTCAGTCTTAGCTCCACAAGACCGTCTGGAAAAAGCGAGGAACCAGCCCCTGCCATGTCGGCCCCACGCCCTGGGTGCATGCTGGGGAGGTGTTACCTTTGTGAGGGATGAAGAAATGCACCATCGCCTGGAAGTGGGTAGCAAATGGCCCTCGCCTACTTTACATATCCGGCTTGATGGGTTCTGCCCTGGTCCCTCCCCTTTCTGCCAGACACCCTCAGATCTTTCCTACTCCTGCCCAGGCCTCCACAGGCACCCTTGACACGAATAATGTAGAGCTGGCCACGCCCACCCAGTAGGCCGCACCTACCCTGGCCACACACACTCTGGCCTCCCCGATGTGGCCCTCAATGAAATTGAGTTTGACACCCCTGCTGTAAGGCAACAGGAGAGTATTGGCACCAAGGAAGACTTTCAATAGCACAGCTTCAATGGCCCAACTGCATGAGGGTTTTTTGCTCTCTGAGGACTGGACACAACACAACATAGCAAAACTATACACAGTGCTTTATTGCAACACACACTTTCCCCAACAACAGAGTATTATTCTGAGTCAACTCCACCCTTCTAGGACCTGCAAGGTGATGTTGCCAATAAAAATGTCTTTAATAATCAGTTCTTTATTCTCTATCTTTTAATACTCAGTTCAGCCAAACATTTCATATGCTATAAAGTAGTATACAACCTTTGACTTTTTCCAGACATTCTTACACTAGCTGAGATAGGATGCTGCTTCAGTGTGATTGTTCCTCTTCTAGTTGCTACTAAGCCCCAATTCCAGGCAAGATTCCCACCAGAATAGGCTGCTCACCATACTTGTGGTCCTAACAGTTGCATGAAAGTTTTCCTGCCTGCTGGTAGTAGCTGCCAATCCTCCGACAGCACCTCTTCTTCCCTGTCTTATTACACACAATTTTCCTAGAGTCACTTTGCTTTTCCTTGAATTTTTTTCTCTTTCATTTAATTAGCTTTTCAAAAGATAGGTTCTTAATTGATCTAAAATTATGATGACTAAGATATGTGTTCCTTGTTAATGGTTTCTAGTAGAGCCAGGACAGGAGTAATGCATCTATCCTAATTCTCCATGACATATCACTGGCTGATTGTGTTATCCTTCTGGACTTATGAGGATTAGCACACTATGTTGCAATGGGTTCCTTTCTCTATGGTTGGTTCCAGTGGTGGGATTCAAATATGTGAACAACCAGTTCTCTGTGTGGATGCCACTTCCGGAAGTCCATTCTGGTTCTGGGCAACAAAAAAATTAGCTACCGGTTCTGCCGAACTGGTGTGAACTGGCTGAATCCCACCACTAGTTCCAGTATTGGTGGGAGAGATAGCTGAAGCTCTGGTACCACAGAATTCAGTGTTCTTGCCCTTTTGTTTAACATCTACATGATGTTGCTGGGGAAGATCATCTATTGATTTGGGGTTAGACAGCATCAGTGTGTGCATGTATCTGTTTACAATTATTAATGTAATGGATCTCTATTTAGCACACTTCTGAGGCAGTAGATAATTTCTGTGTAAACTGCATGAGCTTCTGAATATGTGTAAAATTCCATTTGTTATTTTCTGCATTGATAACATTGCATCAAGCCGTTTACATGTGCATAAAATCCAACTTGGATTTAATAGTCTTTCCACTTCATCAGTCATCCCTTTATCCTTTTAATCTATTAAATTGTTAACTATATTAACAAATGCACCAAAGAATCTGTTCACTGTGGTTCCAGATGTACTATTGTGTGCAGCATTGTAGCAAGCCTTATTGCATCAAAGAGAGTATGCTTGAGAGTAGAAGAGAGCAAGCCCTATAAACAAAGTGTGACAGGAGATCAACAGTTGATGGGTTTTCCCCTTGTTTGCCAGAATTGAATGCTAGGAAGGATCTGGGGGGAGAATGCAGCATATTCCAATTTTTCCAATGCCAATAAACATTGGAAAAAGCTAATTGGAATGTATTTCATCCTGTCTCTATGATTAGGAAAGGGCAATGCAAATAGATTTTTTTATGATAGCTTTATAAATTTGTATTGTATGATTTATTGTATGATTGTATTGTTTGCCAATGTTTTGTGATAAGCAGGGGCTTTAGTTTCCTCCTCATACTAGATTTTCTGCAATTTTGTCGTAACACCCCCCCCAATACACTTTAAATCTGGTGTAGTCAATGCAGTGCAATATCCTTCTCAGCCACTTAATACTTTTTTTTAGATTAATTTAAATCAGGTTAAAATTAAAGTTAATCTGGCAGTCTACAAATGAACAACTATATTGATTTCCAGAAATCCCTGCCTAGGCCACTATAAACAATTACAAAATCATTCAAAATGATAGGTAAGTTCTTGGTGTGCTAAGCTATAATAAAAAAAATGAAAAACAACTTATACTTATGGGGTAGCCTAGAAGAGTAGCTGAGAACAGCCTCATTGGTTGACTTTTTGACAAATGGGTGTTGAATGAATAGAGTTGGAAGAGACCTTGGAGGTCATCTAGTCCAACCCTCTGCTCAAGTGGAAAACGCTATACCATTTCAGACAAATCGTTGTCCAATCTCTTCTCAAAAATCTCTAGTATTGGAGCACCCACAACTTCTGGAGGCAAGCCGTTCCACTGATTAATTGTTCTGACTGTCAGGAAATTTCTCCTTAGTTCTAGGTTGGTTCTCTCTTTGATTAGTTTCCATTCATTGCTTTTTCTCCTGCCTTCAGGTGCTTTGGAGAATAGATTTATCCCCTCTTCTTAGTGGCAGCCCTTTAGATATTGGAATAGTGTTATCAGATATTGCTAACAGTGCTAGTCCTTCTTTTCATGACAGAAAGGACATGCTCACTGTGGCAGGCACTTCATGAAAAATTAAACCTTTCTGTGAAAACCATTTCTGACCATATCCATGACATAATCTGAAATTTCCAATTATATCAACTAGCCAAAAATGCTTGCCTACCCAAAAAGATGTTTGTATGCTATGCCAGCATTTTTATTATTTGCTTCAAAATTGGATCTCAGAGAATTTAGGCTATCCTACAACAGCCTCATTCATGTGTTGTATTTATGTTGCCAAGCGTAGACTTATCATATCCTCATTTCCTACATGATAATATATGATTGCAGAAGTGGTGTGTTTGGAAAGGTAACATCCAATTTTCCAAATTCCTATCTTAAAAAATTGGCAAATAAAGACTGCTTGTGAGTATCATAATTTTGGCTTTGTCAATTGGACCCAGACATGTAAAAATTAAATAAAACTATTACAAAACAAATAAAATCATTGCTCTTATAATTTACAATCCTGATCTTTATATTTTCTTCTAAGTGCAGGCTGCACTTGTTATTAATGCATATTTTTCCCTTGGATAACTTTGAAAGGATAATTTCTAGTTTTCAGTTATTAACTTTGTTATCCTGCTTAAGTCTCTTGGCTGGAGCCGTAATAATCTTATATGAAGAGATGGGAGGTTATAACATACAGTAATTGGCTAGAAATGCCAATTAATGGAATGGCAGTCATGCATTTTGTTGTCAGGGCTCTTTTTGGCACCTGCTTATAAATAGGAAATTTATTATAGTTCTTTTCACTTGTTGTGACTAAGCAGAGCCATCACTTTGAATGTGATGGTGTATATAAAATAGTTTTTGTAAAACAGAATTCAGTTACATCTTTAAGAGCATGAAATATTTCCCAGACACTTGATACCTGCATAGTTTTCAGTACCTCTGTCCTGGGCCTAGTTATTTGTCTTTTTTGGGGGGAGGGGGTACAATTTAATTTTAACCCCCCCCCCAAAAAAAGACAATGTTTCAACCTTGCCTCATTAAGTGGATGCTCAGCCTAATTGACTTGTTTGGGAAGGTCTTTTTTGCTCTATAATCTACCCTAATTGTCCCATGGCAGTGTGAAGTCTACCTAAGAAGGAGGTATCTAAGAAGAATAGAAGCAGCTGTGGAAAAACGAAGCAAGAGACGTAATGACTACTGAATTCATTGCCCTAAGCCTTGATGCCTCTGAAGATCACTTTCAGAATCAGCTCCTGTTTTGAGAGAAGTTATTTGCCTTATGAATGTAACCCTTATAATGGCTAGACAGGACTGCTCCATCTTCTTTCCCTTCCCTTTACCCTTTCTCTTCACCCCATCTCCCTCATATTCTGCTTTTCCTTTCTTGTGTTGGAAGAAGGAAAAAGAATGTGCATGTGTGTGTTTGTGTGTGAAGGAGAGAAGAGTTAGTATATGCAGATAGGAATCAATTTTGTAAATGGAATAACTTATTTTACAAGCAATTAATTTTAAATGGTAGTTATTAATTCAGTTAATATATTTGTCCTGGTTCTGACCTTTTGGAGAAGAGTCTGTTTGCAGGGAGATAAGTGCATACGAATAGGCACATACAAGAGGGTCACATACACACATTTTGATGAGGAGGAAGATGGTCACCTTCACCTGGAGTTGGCAATTTTAGTTGATAAGGTTGGAAAACTAGGCATTGCACAGGATTTTTCTTTGTGTTTATATTTTTGTGTTTCTATTCTTCTTCAAGCTTTGGTGAATGCTATTTCTTGGAAAGCAATATATTATTCCCTTTGTTCCCTATCCCCATTGTTCCTGATTTCAATTTAAAGACATTACTATACTTTTTCCTATAGTAATATAAAAGAATTTAGAACCTGGGAGTGGTAGGAAAGAACCAGTAAGAGGGGAAGGAAAGAAGGAATGAGACAATAAGGGACTTGGAAAAGCAAATTCACAGTCCAGCGATTGAAGCAAATGCAAGAAAGAAACCAAAATAACCCTCCACCTTATTTGATTAATATTATATGGGACAGAGAAACTGGTCAGGCTTTCAAGATTCTTATCATTATGTAACATTCCTATAAACCTTGTGGTGTCTGCTTCTTGACTTGACCTATCTCAAAAGGTTAACAAGTGAGAATGAATGAAGTATGGAAAGTATTGCACTATTAGCTTGAAGTTTCCTCAAGAACTTCAAATCATATGGGAAAACAATAGCATTGTAATGTCCCTTTAATTACGAAATATCCCCATAAAATATAATTTGAAATGTCCAATCTATTTTATCAGTTTATAATAAGTTTTTATAATACTACAACAAAATCCTTATTATTTATACAAATGAAGTTCGTTATCTGTATCGAATGGTAATGTAATACACAAAAAGACATACACATGTCGTTTAAACATTTCCAGATGATATTCATATTTATACAATTGTGAGACATCTAAATAAAATTTCAACTTCAGTATAGATTGTTCTCTTCTGGTAAATTTCCAGGTTTGAGTGAATCCTTCATGAATTATCCATTCCTATCTTCATGGGTATGGAGGGACATTGCACTGCATGGTGGGATCTTAAAATGGTAGGTCACAGACCTCCATTGCCTTTTTAATTTTCTTATATTGCTCCAGAACTGTGTTATATCTGGGAGGTTGAGGAAAATTAATAGGAGACTGAGAAGAAATAAAAGCAGTTCCATGAACAGCTGCTTAATGCTCATTGGACTGAAATGCCACTTCCTCTGCTATGGGTTTTGCCACATCAATACAGCTCTATCCTTCCAACAGCTTTGAAAGAGTCTCACATGGGAGAAAGGCTATAGCAAGCACCAGATTTGTATATTACAGTGTCAGAGGGTTGTTTCCTTGCCAAGATCTGTTAAATGCTTGTTCAAGTCTAAGGATCAGAAAGCCCAAATAAGTCCTCAACAAACTGAAAACCTTCATGATCATCTAAAGTTTGTACATCATTTGTGACCTCTGGACCAACAGATAAGCAAGAGTTTCTAAGATATGAACTGTCCGTTTGTAAGTTTCCCTTATTTTTGCCATTGGGGTCATTGTTATTTTTCTTTTCTTTTTTTAATCATTAGGGAATGAAAAATGGAAAGTCTTGAAAATATTTTTGGATAGTGCTAGCAGGTCTTCATAAAAAACACCCATATGAGGAGTTTCAAGAAGAAGATTGACAATCTTCAATCGGGTGTTATGAAACTCTCAGTCTTCTCACTGTACCTAATAAATAACTCCAGAAGACTGGGGCAGCTGTTGCGGAACTAAAATAAATCAGGAATAAGAATACAAATCTGACAAAGCTTTGTGTATGTTTTGGAAAAGTTAGAAGAAAGAACTATTCTGAACAGGAGCACAGAGACATTACTAGGGTATTTTTTTTTCTCAATATATGATGCTCTCCTAGCCTGGTCCTGTGTTTTATCATTAAAATAATATGGTGATAAATGAATTTACTGAACAGTTCATTCAGTGAAAAATTATTTGCCTGAAAGTTTGTGCCTTGATATTTGTGACAAAAATGGATAATGAAATAGAGTTTAGTATGGGAAATGCATTTTAGTGCTGTGATCTGTAGCCCAGAAAGGTGCCAAAATGAGTGATTAATTTTGCAGTAATCAATTACCAGAAAAGCTGTTCATAGGAAATTTATTAAAAGGAAATTAAATAATGGAGGAGCTTCACTTACCGTTCTGACCATAAGCTAGACCTCAAGGCTAAAGGCAGAATCTTGACAAATGGCAGGAACAAATGATGGATGGAGACCACCAAGATACATTTTATAATGGATCTGCTGCAGATTTGATTTGGGGCTGTTTATTACTCAGATTTAAAACTCTCAAGAAGAAGGATTGTTTATTTGGTTCCTTTGTTTTAGTAAACTTAAAAATTGGATCATATTTTTGTGCAGGAACATGGTGCCTTAAAAAAAAATCAGAATGGATACTTGCTTATTATTGGGCTTTATAGCAAAAAGAGATTCGAGATATGTAGGAATAATAAAAACCATGAGTGTAGTAAGTCATGAGTCAAAGACATGCTGATGAAAATCTCATTTCTTTGTTTGAAGATTCAAAACATCACTGTAACTTTATGTCGAACTTAGTAGGACAAAGTGATGATGAGACAAGCTTATTTTAAAAAATAGCAATAGCACTTAAACTTATATACCACTCCATAGTACCTTACAGTTCTCTCTCAGCAGCTTACAATATCAGAATATTGCCCCCAACAATGTGGGTCCTCATTTTACTGACCTCAGAAGGATGGAAGGCTGAATCTACGTTGAGCCTTGTCAAGTTCGAACTCCAGACTGTGGGCAGAGTTAGCCTGCAATACCGCATTCTAACCACTGCATCATCAGGGCTCCTACTTTCCCAACTAATTGATGGTATTCTTCTTGCATAGAAAAAGTTTTTGATTTCTAGAGAAAACCCATGCCTGTGTGTGCATTCAACATTAAACAATTCATAGCACAAGGAGAAATCCAGAAGCTTGGGAGAACCCAGAGGCATGAAATTAGTAAAGCACCAATGTTATAAGTGTAGTACAGAGACAGTTTAAAAAGACATTGAAGAATTCTATGGGTCATTGCAAATGATGCCGAATGCAGTATCAAAATACAACATCATACTATTAATGAATAATCAGAATACAAAAAATGTGAAGAAATGAAGTAACTTCCAAGCACAGGAAGATTTGTATTGAGTATATAATACGCAAAAACCCAAGAGATAGATTAACAGAGTGCAGGTAGTCCTGAACTTACAACCAGAACTGAGCCCAAAATTTCTGTTGTTAAGTGAGACAAGTGTTAAGTGAATTTTGCCCCATTTTATGTCCTTCCTTGCACAGTTGTTAAATGAATCACTGCAGTTGTTATGTTAGTAACTTGGTTGTTAAATGAATCTGGCTTACCCACTGACTTTGCTTGTCATAAGATCACAGAGGAGGAATCACATGATCCCTGGACACTGCAACCATCATAAATATGAGTCAGTTGCCAAGCGTCCAAATTTTGATCGCATGACCATGGGGATATTGCAGTGGTCATTAGTGTGAAAAATGGTCATAATTCACTTTGTTCAGTGCCATTGTAACTTTGAACAGTTGTTAAGTCAAGGATACATGTATTATGAAAATAATTCTTTGTTTTTTACCAAAACTGCTTAAAATAAAGCAAATAGCTATCACAAAAAGCATTGCATTGGAATCCAATTGACTACATAATAATAGAAGATGTAGAAAAGACATTTCATTCAGCCAGGACGCTTCCAGGTGCTGACTGTGGAATGGAATATGAATTATTGTTGATAAATATATAGTTTTGATTTAGTAAAAAGAAAAAGGATAAGCACGCCAGCAAGGATATGACTTGGAGAACATACAGTCAGAACATAAAATCAAAATAAGGAATAAATTTAGTAAGCTTAACTGGCTTAGTAGTAAACCTTAGGAGCTAAGTGAAGAGATAAGAGACATTCTGGAAATGGAAGTGGAAAAAATGTACTCAAAATGTCAAAAAGATAAAGGTCCAAATAGGTTTCAAAAACAAGCTAGCATGACAGTCAAGGAAAGGCTGAGGATGAAAGTCAGTAAGAGAATACAATAACTGAACAATCTTTCAACTTCAGGGAAGAGAGAACAAGCAAATATATCTCAGTCAGGAATGTCAACAAGTAAAGGAATATAACAACAAAACGGAAATGAGAGGTATCTTTAAAAAGAACAGAGAAATCATAGGAAAATTTACAACTAATATAGTGCTCAAAAATAATAATGGGAGGTAAATGTCAAATATGTTTTGAACAGTTATATTGAAACACTTACTGAACTGGATTATAGGATGACAGAAACATTTATAGAAAGGTATTACAGGGTGGAAGCAATTCTACTAGAAAGTAAGGGATGAAAAGGACATCAGCTATCAAATAGGAAAATGCCAGGCAAAGAGAAAATGCCCGTTAAACACAGTTCAGTTACATGTTGATGTCAACAAATATGGAATAAGATTGTGTGACTTCCAAATGAAAAAATATTGAAAAGGAAAATGCAAGAGAATGCATAAATTATCAAAACATCTACCAATTTCTTCATTCAAGCAAAGTAAGCTTCTTAGGAACAGTGCCATACATGAGGAGAGAAATTCTAAATGAGTAAATTTAGACACTTCATTCCACAGTATGAAGAGACATGAGTTCATTTAGTTAACAGGTAGATAGATAATGGAGGTAAGGTAAATTGTAAGACAGATAATGGAGAGAGCAAGGAAATACCTGAGAAAGTTTACTTTTGCTTCACTGATTGTATCAGATCTTTAGCTATGTACACCATGTTAGAATGTGGAATATCTTAAATCTAATATACCACAATATTTGATTGTTCATTTTACAATGAACAAGTAGCTACTATAACAACTCAGTTTGGGGAAACACAGTGTTTCAGAATAGGGGAGAGTAATTTTACAATGAACAAGTAGCTACTATAACAACTCAGTTTGGGGAAACACAGTGTTTCAGAATAGGGGAGAGTAACAAAGGTGCATAGACAAAAATGCTCCTTTTCTGTTTACATTTTTTACAGCAAATATGTTACAAGACACAGGATTGAAAAAGCTGACATCTGAGGTCAAAACAAGAGACCAAAGCTTTGATATTTTGAGTTAGGTACATAATAGACCACACTGCTAGCTGAATATAAAAGAAATTTAGAAGATCATTAAAAACATTTAAAAGTGGAAGATGAACAATCTGGATAAATGTAAAATAGCAATACTTAGAGTTGAAAGTGAATAAGTTACTATAGTAGATATTTTTCCTTCTTGATATTAAGAATATATAAAAATGGATAATGTACTGGAGAAGTAAAGAGGACATCAATCTTGGGAAGGAAGCAAACTTGGATAAAGATTGTTCCATTACAGTGAAAATCAGAATTAAAGCAATGATTTTTCTAATAGTATTGTATGATGGTGAAAAAAATGCAGTTTACAATAGGAGAAAAAACAAAGAGACATTATAGATTTGGAAACAATTACCGAGAGTAGTATATTCTGGAAGAAAAATCAATCAATCATGGGTCAAATAAAGTTAACGGCTCTTCTGAGGTGAGATCATCAAACAAATGTAGGCTAGGAAAAGGTTTTGTTTGCCAAAACTTCCAAAGGAAGTAGAAGGAGATAACAAATCAAGTGGATGGATGCAATCAAAGGTTAGTGGAATATTCTTGGAAGAGCTACAACTTGTTGCTGGTTTCAGTATCTGGAGAGTGGTCAATCGACAGGAATTGTGTGCCTGACCTATGTCATCTAATTACCTCATTCTTATGTGAATAATAACAGAATGTAGTTAACTTCTAAAATGGTCTTAGCCATGGGTGTCAAACTTGCCATGTCACATGACATGTTACGAAGTCTCGCGACTTTTTTTGCATTGATGGAAGTGGGGTGGGCATGGCCTCCGCATGATGCAACCGGGCCACAGGCTGGCATTTTCACATCCCTGGTCTTAGCAAATTAATATGCCACAGTATTTATCAATCAGTACCTCAAATGAGCTGCTACATTTCTTGAAGGGCTACCAATTGCAATTTGTTAAATACTCAGGTATTTTTTTCCACCTTAGCAGATCTGTTCCATTCATACAGAGCAGACAGGGAGAGAACTGGAAGAAATTAAGAATCTCTGTAAATTAATGAACTGACAACACTGGAAAGAACTCTCCAAAGGCAAAGTCACTTTTGGTTATGGGGGAAAGCCTAGATAAATATTTCACTAAATTCACATATTCTAATCATTTCATTGTATAAATGCAAAACAGAGCATTCTGGTTATGTAGCATGTCTGCACAAAACGTTTACTGTTCTATTCCTCTTTAAAAGTAAAAGTAAAACAAAATCATTTTTATATAAATAAAACAGGACATCATTTCACCATTCATTAAGAATGCCAATCTTAATACATAATTTAAAAAGAGAGAGGTTTGTAATTCTTTTCCAGCAAGAAATTTTAAGATTACAAATCTTTTCACTGTGTAGAAACAGGTGAGGGGATATGCATAATTTATCACACAGAATAGAGATCTAAGCTGAAGAAACGTAATGAGAATAATAAGAAACCTAAAAGAAATGTATCTCTCAAAAGGCATTTGATCTGATTACAAATTTGGTATAGCAGTTATGTATCTTTTTACATGTGACTCTTTAGTATATGTAATTATATTTCTTTCCCAATCATTGTTTTAATTCTTGTTTGGGGGCCTCCCAAAGTTTGGTGTAAGATGGGCAACACTACAAATATGTGTGTGTGTGTGTGTGGGTGGGTGTGTGTGTGTGTGTGTGTGTTAGTGTCACCTTGTTTCTCTGCTCTTTGCCCCTGCTTCACTTTATTGGGTACATTTTGCTATCTCATACAAAAACTGGAAGAAAATACATCAACGTGCTCCTTTTTTTACTAATTCTGTTACTGAGGAGCTATGGATCAGGTATTTCTCTAGTACACTTTGTCTGAGATACTAATTTGTAATTATCTGTTTACCTAACTTCTCCTGAAGCTTCCAAATTCATGAACAATTTATGAATTAAGGAAAGAGAAAATAACTGATTATACAATGTGCTTTGACACTTTTCAAAGTAGGCATTGATCCACCATAAGTGGTGGTGTTTGGGATATAGCATAATATTTGGTTGAAATGTTATAAAGTGCAATTAGTTAAAAGTTGTTTAATTGCTATCCTTTTTCATTCCCCCCAAAAAGCTTAACAATAAAAGGCTCAATAATACTTTTGTGTGGATGGGGTGCATATTTTATTGCCACAAGTGACAAAGTCACTTACATTCTTCAGATGCATAACAATATTGGTGCTTTGATTGTTCACTTAAGTCATGATTTTTCTGCATTTATTCTTCCTTTAAATAACAGAAGCACAAAGTGGTGAAAGTTTGTCAGGAAATGGAATCAGGTGTAAGAGATCTATTCCTCACCAAATGCGTTAACATTTCAGCAAATAAAAGATGGCTTATTTTCTGAAGCAGAAGTTAATAGTTGTAAATATTAATAGCTATAAAAAGTTGCCTGCATCAGCGGTTCAAACATTTTAAAGCATATAATATTGAGTCAGATTTTCAAGTTACTTTGTGAGTTATTATTCTACATTTGCATCTTTTCAGTCCCAGTTGCAGCTTCTATAAATTAATATTTCTGACTAGATTCCTATGTAGGTCCCTGATTGTTTCTGTTAACTTCATTTACATTTTTGATAATACCAATTCAGCTCACTGTTTATACATGACAAAAGAGGAAAGGAACTTCCAAGTGACTATTTGACATGATAACTAAAAATCCCAACATCCATTGCTAAGGTGGTTATTGACTGATTTATTTGGTTGAAATTTGATAACACCTCTGCATGAAATAAGCAGCCAAGTATATTTTATGAACGAGCATCTATTGAGGATGGAATATATGTGTCTGTACTAAAGCTAAGGTAGCAGAATGATTATATAGCTCTTTTCATACCTGACCATACTTTATTTTTTGACATTGTAATCTAAACGTGCCTAGTAGGAAATAAACATCATTCAGACTTACTTCTCAGGAAATATCTATAGTTTTTTTTGACAGGAATCTACATGTGAATTCCTGTAACTGAATCTGAGTAAGTTTATCTGTGGATATTCCATTTTACTTTACCATCATCATGGTTCCTCGGTCCCAAGTTACTCATTACCCTTCGTCACTATGACCCTTAATACAGACAAGTAACTCATTTTCAATGAAATACAGAATTTTAATTATCTCACCATGTAATGAGTTAACTATTGCCTTCAGCTATATATGGCCCACTTATAAAACTTTTAGATTATCGTACATTTAGATATCATCCAGAATTTCAGTCATAGGTATATTCTTATTCTGACTGAGTTTGTGGCCTCATTTCAAATTTTCTTCTTGGTCTGTACAATATACTAAAAATGTGACATTGTTCACAATATTATATATAGCAGTTTATTGAGAAGCATAAAGTATTAAGGCAGGAAGCAAATACTCAGCTTTAAGAAACCTAAAAGCACTATGAAAATGGGGCTCTTTGTCAGGATGATAAAGTCCCTTTTGAATCACCTTTGACTTGGATTTAAATATGATTTAATGGACACGCCTGTTATGTTTGGAGATCAATGAGGCATTGACGAGGCAGCAGGTACAACAAGCAACTCTTTATTTAAGGTTTAAACAGAAACCTGGATAACTGCCGCTCCACCCCTATTTATACACTCAGCAACTAGGTGGCAGCCAATAGGGTACAAGTATTAGTTCCCGTTTTAACACAAGTTAATTAGCATGTAGATAGAAAGTCTGGCTCTCAACTGACAGAGTCTTGTCACTGTTTTTTCAACATTTCCAAGTAATTCATCTCAATACATTACACCCCTTCCCCCTAGATAGTTCATAAGGACAATTGTTGAACATATTCCCTTAAATACATTGGTGGCCTTTTCACCCATTCCAAACATCTCGGAACTGCTGGATGCCCCCAGTCTGTCAGCTCGCCTGCCAGGCTTGGAAGACCAGGGCTATGGCACCCGTCTGTCACGGGTAGAATCGAGTCTCTGTGACTGGTCTGTCCTGATAGACCCAAGCCAGTGTCCACAGGTGGAACAGAGTCCACCAGTCCAGAAAATGGAGCCGTCTGCTGGCATTGCCCATTGGTTGAAGTATCAGTGGTTGGGATTAACTCACCAGATGCTTGAGTCTCGTCCCTTAGTCAGAGAGTTCTGCCGTCGCTGGCAGAATCTGATGCACTACTGCAGTCGTGCTGCTCCTGAGTTTGACTGTCACTAGAGTCATGAATTATTGGCTGGTTTGCTACCCTCCGCCGCAGTTGGTCGATGTGCCTGCGTACATGCGACCGTCTTCCAGGACCACTTCATAAGAAGGTGACCCAGTCACCTTACAAACCACAGGTACCACCCACAGTGCCCCTTGCAAGTGCCATGGTGCCTGTGGCTGTGTTGCTTGTGAGGCAACTCTATCTGGATGTAGGCGATCCAGCTTTGTGATCAAGCACTGGACCCATTTTAATTCTGCTGGGCTTCTGCCCATAGAAGTGTATGGGGTTGTGCGTTGGCAGAGTAGAAAATCTGCCAGTCTGTGTTGCCAGTTACTGGTTACTATCTGCTTTAAGGATTCCTTAATTATTTGGACCATGCACTCCGCTTGGCCGTTTGAAGACGGATGAAAAGGGGCTGATGTGGCATGTCTGATCACATTAGCCCTTTAAAAGGACTGAAATTCTGAAGCAATAAATTGAGCCCCATTGTCTGAGACAATCATGTCGGGTAACCCGTGTGTGGCAAAGATTCTGCACAGTTCCTGGATGGTCCTGGCAGTAGTCATAGTAGGGACAGGTGTGACCTCTAACCATTTGGAGTGACTGTCCACCACAATAAGGAAGAGTTGTCCCTGAAAGGGCCCTGCAAAATCGATGTGGATCCTGGACCAGGGGGCATGTGTGGTTTCCCATCGGTGGACAGGAGTGTGGGGCATCTCTGGTCTAGATTGCTGGCAAATGTGGCAGCTGTGTACCTGAGCCTCAATATCATTGTCCAGCCCAGGCCACCAAAGGTAGCTTTTTGTGAGTGCCTTCATCCGGACTATTCCCGGATATCTCTCATGCAGAGACTCCAAGACTCTAGCCTTCAGTGTGTTCGGGACTATAACCTGACTACCCCTTAAGACGCACCCCCTGTGAGCTGACTACTCGTCCTTCCTCCTACTGAAACTGTGGAAGTTAGACCCCGGACTAGTTTCTGGCCATCCTGTGAGAACCCAGTTCAACATGTGGCTTAGCGTCGTGCCTGAAGCTGTCTCAGCAGCATGTCCCCTGCATTCAGGGGAGACTCAGGCAGATCCTGGATGGCCAGGATGCGAGTGGCTGGAGCGGGGTTGGGCTCTAAATGCGGCAAGGGCAGTGTGCTAAGGCCGTCTGCTTGCCCATTTCCCTACCTGGTTTATGAATCAGACTGTAACTATATGCTGATAGGAATATTGATCACCTCAACATCCTAGGAGATATGATCTGAGGTGTTTGTTTGTTCGTTGTGAATAAATCCAGGAGTGGCTTGTGGTCTGTGAAGACCATGAAGAGCCTACCATACAAATAGTCATGAAACTTCTTGATCCCTGCCACTATGGCCAAGGCCTCCTTATCTATTTGGGCATAGTTACACTCTGCAGAGGACAAAGTCCTTGAGTAATAGGCTGTTGGAATTTGCCTTCCGTCAGCCATTAAATGACTCAACCCCATATGGTGACACATCACAAGTGATGCAGACAGGCAGCTTTTCGTTAAAATGCATCAAAACTGAGTTTGAAGACAGCAGTGATTTGACTACTGAAAAGCTCCTATTGTGGATGCTGATTCCCTTCCATTGTGCATGTTTGTCCAAGAGCCAGTGTAACGGCTCTGCCACTGCAGCCTTGTGAGATAGGAAGGCATGATAAAAAATTGAGCAGTCCTAAAAACGCTTGGAGCTCCCCCTTTGATTTTGGACTGGGGGCCTGCTGAATTGCTTTGAGCTTGGATTCAGCAGGATGAATGCCTTGGGTATCTATGCAAAAACCGAGGAACTCGGTTGAAGCTACCCCAATCTTACATTTTTCCCACTTCAGCTTCAGCCCCGCTATGCGGAAACGCTGGAGGACGGCCTTGAGCCATTCTGCCAATTTCTCGACTGATTCCCCAGCTATGAGGACATCATCGAAATATGGGCACACACCTGGAATACCCTTGAGCGTGCACTCCATCACTCCCTGGAAGAACCCTGGGGCAACACTGAATTGTAGGTGCTTAACCCTGGGGCAATACTGAATTGTAGGTGCTTAACCTTGAAAGCTCTCCTGTGGGTAACTATGTTTGACCTTCTGCCATGGCATCATCCACTGGCAGTTGCTGATAGGCTTGAGCCAAACCTAACTTGGCAAAGATGCGACGTCCCTGTAGTGATGCCAAAATGTGGCTGATTACAGGCACCGGATATGAGTCCCTTTGTGCCCACAAGAGAACCAATTTTAGCCCATCTTGAATTCTGTTGACTCTTATCTACCGCTAATTTGCTTTGACTGTTAGTAATTCAGATTCTTGTAGAGAGCATTAGCACGCAATAAACCTATTCATTTGAACTACCTGGATTCCCAATTTCCTGCGCTTGACACTCCTTTTCCAAATGTAAGCCATTTTGACGTTTCACATTTATTTTAACTGTTGCTTCCTGATCAACATATATATTTTTCAATAGGCAAATGGTAGTAGGTGGCCTACTATGCCCCTATTTTAAGGTGTCATCTACCTAATAGTAAGTTTAGAAGCTATTGTTTCTACTTTCTCAAAAGCTCCTTCATCATAATAGTATTTTATGTGGTAAAAACACACAGAAAGGTATAAAGTAAACATTTTAAATGTTTCCAGCAATGAATAGTGAATGAATCTATCGTATTTTAATTCCACAAGCACTAATTCAGCTGTACTTGTTGAAAGAGTATTTTTCTCACAATGATAGAAACAATATATCTTACACAGACCTGCTCTGAAATATCTAGATATTTGGATATTTCATTTCCACAATAAAGAGAAAATAGATGAAAATAAATTATTGATTAAATGGTATAGTTATCTTATTGAAATTCAGATTACAACCATGAGCAGCGTTTTTATTCTCTGGTTAGCTTTCCAAAGCAATTAAATCTAAGCTCCTGGATATTCTCAATTACACTTACACTGCTATGCCATTATAAAAGAGGTGAAGTTTGTGGTTAATTTGAAGCAGAGTTTTCCCACATGAACATTTAGTTGGAGAAGAGACTCCTCGAAAGAATTACTGTCTACTTTATTGCACACTTAGTCCAGAAAGAAACACTGGTCCTATTTATCTCATCTCCTTATTCAGAGTTGTACAGTGCATCAAATGACTTCCCTATTGCTCTGAATGCATCTGTGGTTGGGCTTGTCAAGCTGCATCTGTATTAACATGCTCCATAAAATCTTTGAAACATACTTTCAAAACCTATTCAGATCTCAACTGACCCATGCTGTTATAATATTTTATACTCCCCAGAATGTAATTCATAGTTTACTCAACTAAAGCTGTTGCAAAAAAAAGCATAATATTCCTAAAAGTTTTGTTCATATAAATTATACTGATTTTAAGCATTTTAAAATGTTTTTTCTACTCCAAATTCCTAATTTAAAGATAAAATAATTCTCCAAATTGCCTACTATAAAGATAAAATTCCCCAAATAGGAGAAAAGCACAAGTGACAAATGAGGGACATGTGGTACCGAAGTTAAATTATTTAAATAGGCAAAATGAGCAAAAATGTTTCCATACTGGTTTGAGATATTTTGAAATGGTGAAATTTCATTTCAGACCTCTTTAGTTTTTGGATTTGTCTCTGAGGGGATTACAACTTAAAATTATATCTGTAAGTCTTTTACACAGTTAGAAAACATTCTGCTGATTTCAGGTATCTTGTCTATAGCTTCAACATGCCCTGGTTTCATTGACAGGAATATCTCTTCAAAATAAACACATTTATGGAATTATCATAACTGATACACCATGCTTTTGAAAAATTACAACTGACAAAATATAACTGAGAAAGCTAGAATCTCACAAGCTACTTGAGATTAATTCACATTATGCCCAATTAAACTGTATTCCTCTATTGTTCCTTTATTTTTCATTAATTTCTCCATTCCTTTCCCCAACTTTAATAAACTTACTATCAGAATTCCTCTTTGCTGTAGGTTTTTTCTACTTATGTATAATTTGTAATCGTGTCAAATACAATATCACATCTTTGAAACATTAACTTTCAAATCCATACTGATTATTATTCACAATTCCAATGCTTGTTGCAAATCATTTGGATTCTCAGCCAACAACTTGGCATCATCTGCATATAAAAATGTACATATATTCATGTTCTTCACCAACATCCCTCTAATAGTACCCCAAACATTTCTTACATATTTATCCATAAGTACATTAAACAATTCAGGTAACTGCAGATATTTTCATTTCAATCCTTTCCCACAGTTTATCACTATTGATAAACATTATGTTTGTTTTTGTGGATATTGTACTTCCATAATATACTACTTTTCACATTCAGCAATCAATGTTCAAGTCCATGTATATGTTCTCTCTCAATCGACCAATATACAATAACTTTTTTTACACTCATATTTTTTAATAATCTCCTGAAAAGCAAACATCTGTTCAGCATAATCCCTAGCCAGCACTATACTTTCCAGATATTCATTTGGAAATGTTTCCCAGAACTGCTTAACTAAATACTTTCTTGGTAAATTTGCATTCTCTCTTGCCACCTTTCCTTTTATGGAAGTGAAGAATAGTTGTAGTCTTCCAGCTGCCAGGTTGTGATGCAATCTTCACACATATATATTAAATAACCCATCCAAGCTGAAGCAGTGTACTCCTATTCTCAAACTTACCCATGATAACAACAGGGCAAGGGAAGGCCTTACACTTCACATCAGTGTTGATTTTTGTTGGCTGCCTGGATTTACAGTATATGCAAAATACATCAGATCTATTCAACTATGTTTTGTAATAGTGTAATAGCATATAAAACATGCATTTCTCTGCAGTTCGTGAATTGTTCTCCTTAATAATTTCCTTCCTCTTTTTATAAATACGGGATATATTTGGTACTTCTCACTTTTTAGAAAGGAATGTGGGGTAAAAACTTAAAGATTTATTTTTACAAAGTAAAAGAAAGTGCTTCAAGATTTCTTTTAAAGGGAAGCAGTACAGACAAGTTAGAAATAAATAAATTTCAGCTGGAAAAGAGAGAGTTCAGGTTCATTATTCAGGAAATGTTTTCTAAGCAGTAATTCTTAGCTATTATCAGGTAGAATGAACAAGGGTTTTTTTTTCAGGTAGGTAAATTATTGGCTTGTATTTTTCTTAATCATAATTCATAACCTGGTTGCTTTTCTTATTCATTTTCTCTTTCAATAAAATGGAATAAAATAAAAATCATTCTTCTTTTACGCTTTGTCCTTGACAGTTTAATCACAAAAATGCACTTCACTTCTTTTGACATTTATTTAGGGTAATGTGATTGACTTGAATTATGTAATCTCCCAATGAAAGCAGGGAAGCTAATGTTCTTGGAGAAATACATACAACAAATGTAAGAGGACAAATGGAGAAAAAGTTAGCACCACACAAATATTCAAGGATATGTCGTGTAAATAGTAGAAAATCTCAATCTATATTATAATATTAAAAAATTAGAATGGAGAACCTTGTCCCCTGCTTTAAATTATTATTTTGTATTTGAATGTCTAGCTGGTCTATCAGTGAAGTGGCTGCTTACTTCAGAGTAAAAGAACATTGTAAAAAGTTTTTTTTTTCTTTATATCCTCTCTCGATAGACAGACAGACAGACAGATGGGGGGATATCTTGCTTAAAAGTTTCAATAAAATAAAATTCAATAAAAGTTTCAATAAAATATGTTTGCATATATTTAATTCTATTGATACTTTTAATAAGAAGATAAAAATTAATAAAACAAATAGAAAAAAGAAGTAAAAGAAAAAGCAATATGTATATAAAAAAAAAACAATAAGGAAGCTATTAAAAAGATTAAAACCGGAAAGGCACCTGGTTCAAATGGCTTGCCTGCCTGTTACAGTAAATGTTTTG
Source organism: Crotalus tigris (assembly GCF_016545835.1). Taxonomy (NCBI): domain Eukaryota; kingdom Metazoa; phylum Chordata; class Lepidosauria; order Squamata; family Viperidae; genus Crotalus; species Crotalus tigris. The sequence goes on along the minus strand of NW_024098551.1, from coordinate 193,212 downwards.
AAGATGAGCCCTTATAACTTTTCCAATAAATAATGAATATTATTTCACAAAAGGGAAAAAACTTGATAGATGGAAGTAGACTAATATAATATTATTATCTAAAGCAGGATAAGATTAGACTTTAACAAGAAACTGCTATCCGATATCTTTATTGAACTCTGAAAGATTTGGTACACCATAATAAAAATAAATAAATAAAACAAGCTGTATTGATATTCTTAAATATAGAAAAGACATTTGATAATTTTAATCGAAATTGTTTGTTTGGTGTTCTGGAACATACGAACCTTGGAGAAAATAGTAGGATTGATTTATACTTCTCAGTTTAAGTTAAAAACCAAAATGCAATCTCTATTTATTTTAATATTTAATGTTTAATGTTTAGTACTTGCTTTTATGATGTTGTAAGTTGCCCAGAGTTTCTTGACAGTGAGATGGGTGCGTATAAATTTAATAACTGGATATTACTAAATAATAATAAAGAATAATGAATCTAGCATCCATTCGTTGTTTTCTACTTTGAAGTCATTTGATTGTACATTTAGGATCTAAGCACAATGGGGGGGATGTCCAATACAACCTTGTAATATGAATCATCCCATCCCTACCACAGTAGTCAGTACAAATATGCTATACCATTGCCAATTAAAACTCTTTTAAAAATCCCTAAATGAAATATTTGAGGAAGTAACCATTGACTGAGATATCCTTATGCCAAGCTAGTCCACAGCTGTAAAAATCAGGTCCAAAGGCTTGAATTATGAACTCTTTATGCATGGGTCATGTAATAATTACAACAGCAGGATTCTGTATTACATTTATCTCAGTCCTTATCAGCTGTGAGGTTCTAAATTTTCTTCCATTTTTTTCAATAGCAAGTCCAAATGTCTGTGTTACTTCCATGTGGCATTCTCATGAGCTCTTAACAGCCCTTGTTAGGAAGGTCCATTATGCTCATTTGTTTGATTAATTTTGAAAGAACCTGCCTAACCTACCCCATTACATTAATGACACTCATTTTCACCAGATGTTTTCAACAGGAAATGTTGCTAAAGGGACTATTGCTAGAATTGCAATAGTCTCGTAAAAGCTTCCTTTTATGGAAAATACTTTTAATTCTAAGTAAGCTTTATTATGTAGACAATTGTGACTGATTTATCTCTTGTTCATCCACCTCCCTATCCTGTTACTTGTCAATATAGTCACTTGTTGTTGTTGTTGTTAATTGCGAAGTCGTGTCCGACCCATCGCGACCCCATGGACAACGTTCCTCCAGGTCTTCCTGTCCTCTACCATCTTCTGGAGTCCATTTAAATTCACACCTACTGCTTCAGTGACTCCATCCAGCCATCTCATTCTCTGTCGTCCCCTTCTTCTATTGCCCTCAATCTTTCCCAGCATTAGGCCCTTCTCCAGTGAGTCCTTCCTTCTCATTAGGTGGCCAAAGTATTTGAGTTTCAACTTCAGGATCTGGCCTTCTAAAGAGCAGTCGGGGTTGATCTCTTCTAGGACTGACCGGTTTGAACGCCTTGCAGTCCAAGGGACTCGCAGGAGTCTTCTCCAGCACCATAGTTCAAAGGCCTCAATTCTTTGGCGCTCAGCCTTTCTTATGGTTCAACTTTCACAGCCATACATTGCAACTGGGAAAACCATGGCCTGGACTATACGCACTTTTGTTGGCAGGGTGATGTCTCTGCTTTTTAGTATGCTGTCTAGATTTGCCATAGCTTTCCTCCCCAGGAGCAAGCGTCTTTTAATTTCTTGGCTGCAGTCCCCATCTGAGGTGATCTTGGAGCCCAGAAAAATAAAATCTGTCATTACCTCCATTTCTTTCCCATCTATTTGCCAGGAATTGAGAGGGCCAGATGCCATGATTTTGGTTTTCTTAATGTTGAGTTTCAAGCCAACTTTTGCACTCTCCTTCTTCACCCGCATCAAGAGGCTCTTTAGTTCCTCTTCACTTTCTGCCATTAGAGTGGTATCATCATAGTCACTTAGCAACTGGATAAATTACAGAAATATTTAACCAAATTCCATATCAAGAAAGACATTTCATTATTTTTAACAACTCTGGAATTTTCCACATGGTTTTACTCCACTATTCCATTATACCCAGCAAGAAAAGGCATGTAAAAGATGAAGCTTTATTATTATAAACCTGATCAGATAGTTAAAAAAAAATAGAAAACCCAGATATTTTTTAAAAAGAGATTGCCATTAGCAAAACCTGACAATTTTCAAGTATATCCAAGAATCCACACAGCATATCTTACAATAAAAAAGCCACTTTGTTTAACTTTTTCCCAGTTTCTATCTCATACAGACCTTGAATTAAACTAAGTGGGATCTGTGAATATTGAAAAGGGCTGGGTAGATGCTTTAATTATGTTAAAGGTTGGCTGTTTTGTACAGGAATCTTGTCTTGCAAAGACAAGGTTGCTGTACAATCTTCACCATAGTGGTCTATCCTGAAGCCCAGACCAGTCCATCTTTGTTTAAGACCAACATAAGCCTTTGACTGCAGTCAGCATTGTTTTCTTTAAAATAAAGAGCTGTAGCATTGCATGGTGAGTTCCCCAAATGGTTTTTTTTTTTTTGTATTCTATTTCTTCCTCTAAGACGGATGTCAAACTCGCAATGTCCGAGATGTGTCACAACATATCGCAACTTTTTCCCCATTGCTGGAGCTGGGGTGGGTGCGGTTCTACACACTTCTGGGTAGCTAATCTTCAACAAGTGTGAAATGGGACAGAGAAGATAAGCATGTGAACAAGCTGTCCTATGACCACTGCAGATTAAATCTTTTCTGTTCTTCTATAGGACTAGATATTTGGCTTGCAGAATTTTCTCAAATGTGGATTCCTCTTTATGAGGGATTATAAAAGAGGCAAGAGCTTGGCAGCACAAAGAAATGACAGCCATCATGATAGCCAACCATCAACACCCCAATCAACAACTGAAAAGCCACACACAACCAGGCACCATATAAATACCACACAGAGAATAGCTCACAGCACACACTCTTCTAGAGAGAAATTCCCTGTGGTTGGGCTCCAGCACGAATCTGGAAGACTAAACCTCTGGTCCCAGTGACCAACCCAGATTGGATCCCTCTTTATATATATCATGATTAAATTCTGTTCATACAGACCATCTTAATTCTATTGATTTCCTTCAAATCAAAAAATTGGAAGATGCTATTGAAGCTATCAAGTCCAATCCTTTGATCAGTATAGGAATCTAGATTAAAGAATCTCCTGCAGATGATTCTCTAGTTTATATGTGATTGAACTATTTGTTCTGTTAGGAAAAAAATCTCCTCATAGAGTTCAACTGGCAACAGCTTCCTTGTAATTTAAATCCATTTTTCCATGTCCTGCATTCCAGAGAAATAGAAAATAGAAAACACCTGTGAGACTTCTATTCAGCTATCAGGGAAGTGCTATTGTTGTGCTCAATACTGAATACCTGACTATATACCAGTGTTCTGTCCTTATTCTCAGCACCCAACAGAACAAGTCCTGTGACACCACCTTGGCAATTCTTACAAGACACATCTCACAAGTCATTGTCACTGCTGGTGACATTTCAATGGATCCCTCTGGTTTTCTGATTGGGTAAACCTTATGGTAGTCTTTGATGTACCCTATGGACTTCAAGTTCCAAATAAAATAAAATTAGTCTTAGGAAAACCATTAGTATATCCCTGACCTCCTGGTTGTTTATCTTTGGGTTTTCATCTCCTCTTCTACCTCTGTTTACATTTATCCATATCCCTCCCATATTAATGAAAGAGACTTGGGGATATTTTTCCAGATGGCAAGAAAGTACAATGTTGCAGAAAATGGAATCAAAAGAATTTGATTGTTTTCCTCAATTTTTCCTGCATTAAGCAGTATGAACAAATCCATGCCTCTCCATTCTGGGGGAATCACCAGAGATCATCTATAAAGATAGTACTATTTATAATGTCGTATTTTTCTGCTGGCTTACACAGAGAAAGAAAAAAACTTTAATGTCCCCCTCTGAATGCATCTAAGTTACTAGAGAGCAATTACCATTTGCATGTGAAATCATGCAATCAAACTTTGATGTGATATTAGTCAAATAAAGCAGGCAATTTAACCGAATGAAGTAACTCCGCTCTCCCAAATGCCACTCCGAGACCTATCATTGCAGTGCATAATCATCGTGATATAAGAACAAAAGCAAAAGATACCATTCCCTTGTTTGAATTGCTAAGAGCTTCACTGGAGTGTACAGTAGCTGATAAGCTGTAGCTTAGAGAAAAGTAAAATTAAGAAGGGTGAAGATGCTGCTCAGTATAATAAAGTCAAGATCACTATCTGAGTTCTGTGATGCATCAAGTGTGACATAAGTTATAAGAGGAGAAATGTCTGTTGAGCTGGCAAGGAACAGGAGTGTCATAGTGGCGCTCAGGCACTAAGGGCTGACTTTTGGAATATCTTTGTTGACTGATACTAAGCCTGGTTAGTAGTATATTTAAATTGCTGCCTTTAGTGTATTAGTAGGAGAACAGAACAGCAATATTGATTTAGTTATTCTGATGAAGTTCTGTATTTTCATTTCTTATGAACAATTGAAGATTCATTTTGATAAGTAGTTTGCAGCTCTTTTTAATTAGTGTTGGCTGTAGAGTTTGGTCTCATAATGGATTTTGTTTTTTCCTGCTGGTGTCCCCAAACCAAATACTGTAACTAATGTACCGCTGTACCTCTCCCCAGTTGTCTACTACTGAAAGCAAAACAAACAAACAAACAAGTCCATCTCCAGGCAAATAACATTTTAGAGTCTACCATAGCTTCAAGTGGAAAGAAAAAAAAATAAGATGCACTCTGGACCATTTAAAATCTACTGTAAGATTGAAAGCATTGGCAAGGTTTCTGATTGGCATTTTTTGTTTGTAGTAAAATTGGAAAGCAGAAGTATAATTAACCACAACAGAAAGGATTGTTTGATGGAAATAAATGTACTGATGATTGCTTCTGGCTGAAGATCTCTCTTGCGACTGGAAATGATCTCAATTTTGCCTAAGAAAACCTAAAAGCGAAATTGGAATATTAGGATAAACACTGAATGTCATTTCTTTCAGTTTGGGAACAAAGAGACTTTTTTCATATTAGTTAAGGCTGCATCTTGCTAATTATGAAAGCACTAATGGCTAGCTGACACATTAAAGGAATAATAGATGCCATATTTTAGAACATGCATATAAGAGGTAAGAACAAAGTATGTTGTTCCATTGCATAAAGAAGAGAAATTACGTTGCCACATGGGCGAGAATATGATGGATAATACAACAAAAATTTTCGGTCTTTGACTTGGATTTGTTGCTGTTGTTTTTCCAGCCAAATCAAATTAACTCGCATGTTTTCCTTCTGAATCCAATGGCGAGATTAGGTCAGCATCTTCATGTCAAGTCTTAAAAATGATTATAAAACAGCTGGATCACTTTTATTACTAACCGCTCTTATTCTCGAAATGTTCACTATTTCTCTTATAAAGAAGCCAATGGATTCAGTATTAAATTAAAAATCAGGAAATACATTTTTCCGTAATATGTCAATCGATGAAGGTATTATTCTATTTGTAATAAAGCTTAGTAGGATGAGTAGAGATTTTTTTACTAGAAAATTACTAAAAACAGCAAAAATCTTTTTTCCAAAAAAATACTTTTTTTCTGAAATTTCCACTGTACGATATCAGACACTGCTTTTCTATCCAGTGGAAACCCTCTGTAATGAGAGCTTTGGATTGTTATAATGGAAGCATGATAAACATTTTTTCACCTGTAAAACTTTATGTCAAGCAACATAAATATTGTTTTAGCATTTAAGCAAATTTTTTCCCCTTCCTCTTCCTTATGTTTTGTCTTTGGCCTTAAAGGGATGGGAACATAACAGTAGTTTCTGTGTGCAGGTTCAAAGTTATCTATTTCTCCACTGACAAAGTATCTTTGGGAAGTCTACCCTTACCTAGGTAGCTGTTTCTCCAAATTTTATCCTTGTTTAGAGTTGAAGAGCATTAATGATGCTTGGCTTAACAATCTCTCAAGAGCACACAACAAAACACCACATAAACACTATGCACAGAACAGCCCAGTGCACACAGTTTGGAGACAGAGAAGTTCCCTGAGGGTGTGCTCCAGCAGAAGTCCGAAAGCTTGGAAGAATAAACCCTGATGACCAACTCAGATTGGATCCTGCAACATTATCCTGGGACACATATACTCGCCTTCATTCATAGAACATTGTCTTCATCATTCATCTTTTTGACCTATCTTTCACTGCATATTATCTCTCCTCTCTCTATCTTTCTGGGATCTTCAGGTCATCATGGAACAAACAAGATTTCAACAGTTCCAAATATGGTTCCTCATCCATCTCTTCTCAAAACTTTCAAATTTTAATTCTTCCTGCCAGGACCTCAGCCCCCTTTTACTTCCTTTCTCTGTTCTCTGTGAGAAAGTTTCTATCCTCATAAAAATAGTTACAAAGACTTGGGTTTTTTTCTTCTCAGCTAGGTTATTGAAGTATCAGAAAAAACTATGTGCCTGGCTAATCACTTGGATAGCAGACAGTGCTCAGTCGCTGCATTCTATCATTCCATAATCTTCCGTTTCAATGTCAATTATCAATTTAATATTATCAAATGCTTGGCAAACTTTTGTAAAACCAGATTGTGCAGGATGAGTAATCTAGTGCTAGGATGAGGGTCAATATTTTGGCATCAACATTTAAACAGGAAATTGGATGATAGCTTACGCAAGCAGCAAGATATTTATCGATTTTCAAAATCACAGTTATTTCAGTCTGACTGAAGATTAGAAAAATGTCATTTGAATGGCTGCAATGTACAATGTCAGTACCTTTGTTTTGTAAAACTCAGTGAATCTGCTGTTACATATTTAGAGAAAATTAAGTTACTATTTAGCAACTGTAAAAGCTTTATATAATTTTAGAATAGATGATCTTGCCTATGTATCCTTACCTTTCCCGCCCAAAGTTCCTTATTTAACTTTTTTATTTTTTTCCATGAAGCATAAGCAATAATATAACAGTGCATATCAATGAACTGGGGGAAAAAACTTGTACAAAGGATTTAAAAGGCCCCAAATTAGACTTCCCTGTATAAGCTTGTAATACTTTCCATGGATAAAAATTAAATTTAGATGAGCAGTATTGCAAACTAAATCTTGATTAAAATCTTCAGCCATTATTATCCAATCCACAGTCAGAGCTAAAAGATGTTCAAAATTCAATATAATACATCTGGAAAAAAACTTTATTATGATCACAATATTTAATCAATGCACTATGTTTATTGAAATATGTATCACCAATATTAAAAGATCCTCTTGAATTGATTAATTTTTGTTTGCTTAAAATATGGAGTACTTGTAAACCCAAATTACTATATCTCTGGCAGATTTTACATTTCCATTAATATATATATATATAACTTGACTGATTCATCCTCTAGATAAAATATTCTTCCATGGTAAAATATTATGACTTTCTTTTTAAAAAATGGCTTCAGATTTTAAGCTATCCATTTGTGTAAGTATATGCACCTTTGAGATGGATATCTAGGATCTTTTTTATTTCACAAAACTAATAGACACATGATAGTCAACTAAAAAACATGTGAGTGGCATGGTGGCCTAAAGTTGGAGCTCTCACCTCACAATCAGGAGGCTGTGAGTTTGATTCTAAATAGCAGCAGATATTTCTTCTCTCTCTAGGCCCAATGAGTAAATTGTCTGCTGCAAACTCCGCTTAGGCGTCAGGAAGGGCATCCAGCCAGTAAATGCTCAGCTCCAATCAGTTGTCCCAACACTACCCCAAAGCAAGGGATTGCAGGCTCATTAAAAGGAAAAAAAATCAACTAAAATATGTATGCTTACCCCATGCCCTTCACATGCATACATACGTATGCTTATATTGTTATTTCCATAGGTCAAATGAAAAAGGTGGCTGACCTAAATTTTATATGTACACCATGTAAGTAAATACAGTGTCTTCATTTCATGCCCTAACATCAAAAGAACAAATAGCATTAATAATTGCCAACCTCTGGTAGGAAAGAACACAAGGATTTCCAGATGGAATATGCAGAAATCACAGTATAGGAACTCTTATTCCAAAACACTTGACCTATCCCACCTCTAAAAAAACAAAGAGAAAAAAGTATTTAAAATACTCTTACTTATCAACATAGATGATCCTATGACAATAAGCTTCTTTTTCTCCCTTTTTATTATGCTGTTGTAAATGTTATACATTGTTTTGTTTCAGTTCAGTGATGTTTATACAATATTAATTGAAGATTACTGACATTAATTATTTAGTTAACTTAAAGTGTTGAAAATAGAGAAGAGCATTCTATCAATATTAATTACAATTTAGGATGTCAGTGATTTTATAAGCATAAAATTATTTGGCTTTTTCATCTGAAGTTGAGTATAACATTGAAAAAAAAACCATTGTGATCAGACTATAGACTTTTCAGTGGCTGGGTTATAGAATTGTTCCGTATCTGTAAAGTTGAAAAAAGAAAAATATTTGATCTATTTGTGCTTTGCTGATTTGCTTCAGTGAAATTGCTGGTAATAGAGTCTCCTAATTACTCCAATCATTAAGTAAATAATCTGGGGATACCACATAATCTGAGCTGACCTATCTTTGTTAGAACTGAAGTTTGTCTGATGTTCCTCCTTTTCTTTAGGAAGATATTCATGTTGGGCTAATATCTCAAGATATGCAATTCAGTGCCTAGTGAGGCTTCCATAATATTAATTCAAAATCAGTATCAATTAAACTTGTATTAGTATGGTGCACATTTGTATCTGATTGAATTGCAGGATATAAACGTTAGACATGAGGCATGTAGCTATGAAACAACAGGAATAGAAGTAGCCCTTAGACTTGTATACTGCTTCATAGAGCTTTACAGCCCTCTCCAAGTGGTTTACAGAGGCAGCATATTGCCCCCAATAATCTGCGTCCTTATTTTACCCACCTCAATAGGGTAGAAGGCTGAGTCAACCCTGAGCTGGTCAGGATTGAACTCCTGGCAGTGAGCAGTGACTGCATTCTAACCACTGTGCCACCAGACCTCTAGAGACAGGCAATTAAGCAAGATCCAAAAGATTTACTTCCTGCCTACTATACCATCGTTTTTAATCTCTAATGCAGAGGTCCCCAACTTTTTGGGCACCAGGAATGGGTGCCATGAAGAAAGTTTTTTTCCATGGACTGGACAGTGTGTGGTTTTATGTGCTGCCTGCATCCCATGGATAGGGCTTTGCTTGTTTGTGTGGACCAGTTGATGGCGTGCCGTGACCCGGTACCGGTCCATGGACTGGGTGTTGTGGACCCTGCTCTAATGCTAAAACAATAATCACCAGAAGCTTGCAACTAGAAGAGAAGAAAGAGAAGTTTTATGTTTCTTCCTGAGATCATTCTGAAATATTCTATAGTGGATCTAGAATCATAAGCAATTGTCTTACTTTCTTGTTGATGATTGAAAGAAGGTGCAAACCAGTCCAACTTTTTAACCCAAAGAATGCACAGCAACCATGTAGGGCTTTTCTCCCTCTTTCTATATGTATTCTAACCCAGGGGTCTCCAACCCCAGTCTGTGGACCAGTACCAGGCTGTGGCATGCCAGCAACCGGTCCGCACAAACAAGCAAAGCCTCATCCACAGGATGCAAGCAGCACACCAAACCATGCACCCTCCGGTCCGTGGAAAAACCTGTCTCCACGGAACTGGTCCCTGGTTCCCAAAAGGTTGGGGACCTCTGCTCTAACCTATAAAACAGTGGTTCTCAACCTGTGGGTCGGGACCCAATTTGGGGTTGAACGACCATTTCATGGGGGTCACCAAACAACGCAGTCCGCCATTTTTTCCCCTTTTCCTTAGCTGTGCTACTCCCCTTTATTCTATTGGCTTTTGAAAGCCAATAGAATAGACTCTCTTGAATAGAGTCTAATTCTATTGGCTTTCAAAAGCCAATAGGAATTGTCCAGGCTGTCTCTGCCCTGCTGAGCCCGCCAAAAATCCCATTCTGCAAACGGTGCTGCACCAGTTGAGTAGTCCTCGACTTACAACCGGTTGAGTAGTCCTCGACTTACGACCGGTTGGGGGTCGCGGCATTAAAAAGGTTGAGAACCATTGCTCTAAAACAACATATGAGGCTTCAACTTGTGCTTGAAATAATTTTTCAAGGTGGAGATTGGAAAATATGTTTAATTACACTTAGTCAAGGTAAGTTGTGAATGCTGCTTTGATCTTCGGGATGGCTCTAAGGATTACAATTAGATTTATGCATTTGCATAATAAACATAATGTTGTGAAGGAAAGCAATTTGTGTGTGCGAGAGATAATTGCATTTGTGTGAGTTGCCTTGGGGGCAACCCTTATTAGATTGAGCTCAGCACCAGCTATTCCACTGCCGAAGTCGTTTGCATTTTTATGTAGCTGTGCAACAGGATTTAGATTTTATGCACAATTAGGCATGTATTGATGTATAGTTTGTATGTAGGCTTGGGCAATAAAAAGAGTGTGGCTCTCCAGAGTAGATTTTTGCTTCAAATGGGAGAAGAAGATTGTACGAGCGATTCAGGCTGGTGGATTCAACCTTCCAGAAGAGGATTCAGTGGGGTAATTATATTGTTCTTTTGGCTGCGATCCAACAACTGGCAGCTCAGTATTCGGCAATGCTTAACCTACTGTTCCCTTAAAATATAGAGATGTAGTAATTTAGCACAACCTTTTGATTGTCCTCCAGTTCTATCTGGCTCCAGTGTTTGCCTTTTCAGCCCAGGGGAAGTTGATATTGAATTGTTAAGCTTAAGATGGCATTCCACCATTGCACATTTCATATGCTATTGTTATTATATAATGTTTAACCTAGTGATTGGTTTCATGGAACATGCCAAAACCAGCATTAACAAAACACAATGGCTGTGGCCATATAACATTATATTTGTTTGTTTGGTTGGTTGGTTTTTTTGTGTATTTATTTTTCTTAAATTTATATGCTACTATCTCACTCGGCTCAGATCATGAGCTTCTCGTTGCAAAATTTAGGCTTAAATTGAAAAAAGTAGGGAAAAGCACTAGGCCACTCAGGTATGAACTAAATCATATTCCTGATGAATATACAGTAGAGGTGACAAATAGATTTTGTCTGGGAAAGGAACTGGATCTGATAGACAGAGTGCCTGAAGAACTATGGATGGAAGTTCGCAACATTGTACAAGAGGTAGCAACTAAAACCATCCCAAAGAAAAAGAAATGCAAGAAAGCAAAATGGCTGTCTGAGGAAGCTTTGCAAATAGCTGAGGAAAGAAGGGAAGCGAAAGGCAAAGGAGAAAGAGAAAGATACACCCAATTGAATGCAGAATTCCAGAGAGTAGCTAGAAGAGATAAGAATGCCTTCTTAAATGAACAGTGCAAAGAAATAGAAGAAAACAACAGAATAGGGAGGACCAGAGATCTCTTCAAGAAAATTGGAGATATGAAGGGAACGTTTCATGCAAAGATGGGCATGATAAAGGACCAAAATGGCAAAGACCTAACAGAGGCAGAAGAGATTAAGAAGAGATGGCAAAACTACACAGAAGAACTATACAAGAATGAGCTTAACATCCCAGATAACCACAATGAGATGGTCACTGACCTCGAACCAGACATCCTAGAATGTGAAGTGAAATGGGCCTTAGAAAATCTGAGCAACAACAAAGCTAGTGGAGGTGACAGTATTCCAGCTGAGCTATTCAAAATCTTAAAAGACGATGCAGTAAAAGTGCTACACTCAATTTGCCAGCAAATTTGGAAAACTCAACAGTGGCCACAGGATTGGAAAAGGTCAGTTTACATTCCAATTCCAAAGAAAGGCAATGCCAAAGAATGTTCAAACTATCGCACCATTGCACTCATTTCACATGCTAGTAAAGTTATGCTTAAAATCCTACAAGCTAGACTCCAGCAGTATGTGGATCGAGAACTACCAGAAGTACAGGCAGGATTTCGAAGAGGCAGAGGAACTAGAGATCAAATTGCCAACATACGCTGGATCATGGAGAAAGCTAGGGAGTTCCAGAAAAACATCTACTTCTGCTTCATTGACTATGCAAAAGCCTTTGATTGTGTGGATCACAACAAATTGTGGCAAGTCCTTAAAGAGATGGGAGTACCAGACCATCTCATTTGTCTCTTGAGAAACCTATATGTGGGTCAAGAAGCAACAGTGAGAACCGAACACGGAACCACTGATTGGTTCAAAATTGGAAAAGGAGTCCGGCAAGGCTGTATACTGTCGCCCTGCCTATTTAACTTATATGCAGAGCACATCATGAGAAAGGCAGGGCTAGATGAATCAAAAGTTGGAATTAAGATTGTCGGGAGAAATATCAACAACCTAAGATATGCAGATGATACCACTCTAATGGCAGAAAGTGAAGAGGAACTAAAGAGCCTCTTGATGCGGGTGAAGAAGGAGAGTGCAAAAGTTGGCTTGAAACTCAACATTAAGAAAACCAAAATCATGGCATCCGGCCCTCTCAATTCCTGGCAAATAGATGGGGAAGAAATGGAGGTAGTGACAGATTTTATTTTTCTGGGCTCCAAGATCACCTCAGATGGGGACTGCAGCCAAGAAATTAAAAGACGCTTGCTCCTGGGGAGGAAAGCTATGGCAAATCTAGGCAGCATTCTAAAAAGCAGAGACATCACCCTGCCAACAAAAGTGCGTATAGTCCAGGCCATGGTTTTCCCAGTTGCAATGTATGGCTGTGAAAGTTGGACCATAAGAAAGGCTGAGCGCCAAAGAATTGAGGCCTTTGAACTATGGTGCTGGAGAAGACTCCTGCGAGTCCTTTGGACTGCAAGGCGTTCAAACCGGTCAGTCCTAGAAGAGATCAACCCCGACTGCTCCTTAGAAGGCCAGATCCTGAAGTTGAAACTCAAGTACTTTGGCCACCTAATGAGAAGGAAGGATTCATTGGAGAAGAGCCTAATGCTGGGAAAGATTGAGGGCAATAGAAGAAGGGGACGACAGAGAATGAGATGGCTGGATGGAGTCACTGAAGCAGTAGGTGTGAATTTAAATGGACTCCAGAAGATGGTAGAGGACAGGAAGACCTGGAGGAACGTTGTCCATGGGGTCGCGATGGGTCGGACACGACTTCGCAATTAACAACAACAATCTCACTCTGCAAAGCGACTGTGTATGGATATGCCCATATGAATAAACCAAAATATATTTGAATGTGCCAAAACATACGATATGATGGATTAGTGTAATAAATACATTCATACAGATAATATAATTCTGATATATAATATAATATAGTCTAAGGTATTTTAAGAGAATGATTGGGTTTCCACAAACACTGAGTCACAAACTGAGAATCCAGCCTATAATTTTTGTACTATTAAGGTAAATAAAATCCATATTGTACAGTGTCAGTATTGGATAATGAAAATAGTTTTTCAAGTATTTTTCTTTTCCTCTCCAATCCTATATAATTTAGATTCTTTTTTTATGAGCAGATTGCAACAGGCAATAATAACATCCCATTTTCTAGATGTTAATCTAGAACCAATTAAAAGACTCTCGATCTATCATTTCTTGAAAACGGTGGCAGGATTTGTTTTAATCTACTTCATTGTTCCAGTAGTCAGCTTTTCTTAAGTTTTTCCTGTTGATTATAACCATTAGATTTTCAAAATAGGCAAGTAAGTAATTTCAGAAGCAAAGATACAGATTAGAAAATCCTCTTTGTATCATTTTGCTTGAGAATTTACTTATTTTTAAATGCTTGGTTATTTATGAAAAAAATGCAAGCTACTGAGAGGGGTCACCCAAAGCAGTGGTTTTGTTTTAGTGCAGTATGTGAATCCAATCTATCATTTTATATATTTTAAATAAAAAACAGTTTTAAAATAAAAATTTGAATATTTATTGCAAAAGCAAATAATTCTTTACATAAAACCCTTGAAATACCACTCCAGCTGATGGGGTCCAAGACAAGAATCTTCTCCACCATGGCCCTGGCCCTTGGGAACATCTTGCCCTCTGAGGTGAGATTACGTCCCGCCCTCCTGACCTTCTTCAAGTCAGGTTCTGTCAGTTGGCCTGGGGACCAGAGAGGGAAGTATCACACTGGGGATGACCTATTGACTATTAGCACCTCCCACCTCATCCCTTACCTCCCACCTCCCTATCTTTATTTATAATTTGTAATTTATTGTAATTTTGTGTGTGTTTATATATTTATTCATATATTTATGGTTTCATTTTAATATTGTAAGATGCCCAGAATCACCCTGTGGCACGATGGATGGCAAACAAATGTAATAAATAAATAATTTCCCTAAGTACATTAAACTTGTAGACCAGTGTTTCTCAACCTTGACAATTTTAAGGCATGTGGACTTCAACTCCCAGAATTCCACAGCCAGCTGTGGAATTCTGGGAGTTGGAGTCCACATGCCTTAAAATTGTCAAGGTTGAGAAACACTGTTGTAGACCAATATTAATTTACCTGGGATTAATATGTATGTGTGTGGGTGTATACCTGGACTTTTTCAATGTAAAAGTGGTGTGCTGTTCCTTCTTTAGGATTTCAACTTTCCATTCAGTCAAAACCTTAGATATTTCAATTTCAGTTAATGTTATCATACATTAGAGAAAGGTAGACAGACAGCAGGCAAACAGATTGAAAGGACACTTGTACGTTGTTGAGGTCACTGCCACTAGACAGGTCTTTGAAAGTTTTCTTTTAGCCTTTTTTCTGTTCTGCAGTAGAACATTTACTGTACAAGAAGTAGTTATAATTGTTTTCTTTTGTAAAAGGCACTACAGTCCATTACTTCAATAAAGTGAACTCCAGCAGCCCAGCAAGCTCAAACAGAAGAGAAAATGCATCTGTTTTTGTGTTTCTGAAAATGTCTTTGCATTATTCTACTAGTTGCTGAATGCCATCAAGAATAAATAACACTAAAAATCAGACTTTGGTATTAAGGCTAAGCAACCATTATTTTTAAGGATTTTTTTAAAGAAAAAGTACAGTTACTCACTACTGATAGTCCTCCTCACTGACTGCTCCTTCAGCAACCATACAAAATTACAGTGGCACTGAAAAATAAGACTTAAGACTAATCCTCAAAGTTGCAGCTGTAGCAGTGTCTCTATGGTCACATGGTTGTGATTCAGATTGTTAGCAATTGGCTCACATTTACAACAATCTCAGCATCCCCACAGTCACATGATGGCCAAACTTCACAGCTGGTTTCTGATAAGCAAAGTCAATGGAGATACCTGCAGGAAGTTGGAAGTCACAGTCATGTGATGTTATGCTTAATCACCTGCAGTGATTCATTTAATGGCCACAGTGGGAACTGATACTGCAAGTTGGCGAGGTCAGTTGATGTTGCATTTCATGACCGTGTTGCTTAGTGACAGAACTGCTAGTCCCTACTGCAGTTGGTAAGTGAGGACTACCTGTATATGCATGAAAATATGGTTACATGACTTCTCTAAGCAAGAGTTTATACAACCAATAAATAATCAAAGTATAGGTATTGAACACCAACTGCTGTTACTTGTCAAACATCTGAGAAATATTCCTCACACACACGTGTGTTCCCTTGGCTAAGGTTGATTGGGGCTGTGTAAAAGAAATTCCTATTTTTTATGAATGTCAGTATATACAGTTTAACAAATTCAGCATTCAACTTTCTGAAGGACAAGAAATAAAATGGAAGCTTTTAATAGGAGATATAAACTTTTCACTTTAATAAGAGATATAAACTTCCATTTAGCTTGGACATTTCTAAACCCAGTTAAAATTAAGATCTGTTTAAATGTGACCTTATCCATTTATCTTCCTTATACTACCTAATGTTAATAGCTTAAAATGGAAGATAATAAGTGCTAACTGGATCTAAGTAATGATTTCCCAAGTATGATTATAAATCAAGACAAGTGGAAATTGACATGGCCTCATTGAAAGGAGAACTTATGTTAAATAATTCATAATGGTATTAATTATTTGCTAAGGGAATCTCATGATGGGCCATGATGACACCTCTTTTATGCACACATTTTTATACCTCCAGTCTCTAGTGCTATTCCTCTCGTACAGTTTTGGCAATTCTTGTAAAACTCAAGGATTTTTGAGAAGCAAAGTCAGAACTTATCTATGAATAATTTTCCAAACCAGAATGGCTTTGAGTTCTTATTAAAAAAAAAAAAGGAAGATTTGCAAGAGAGAGGTTCCCAAACATGAAATTCCCTCTTAGGAAATTTAATGCCCATTTTATACCCCTTAATTATGTATCTTTGGCTCCTGCTTTCCACTCATACAGTGACTATCCTTATGCATAAATGATACAGCTTAAGTATCTGATCCGTGTACTTCAGAAATCATAGAATTTATCAGGGGTTAAACTGTATTATTAGATATGTCCTTGCATAATTTAATCCCTGCCACTTTTCATCTGACTAAAAGGGTGAATTGTCTTCTTAAATGGCATTACCATCTGAATTACAACATCTTAAAAAACTTATATAAAGGTGTTCTGATGATTCTCCATATGTATCCACAGCAAGCAACAGTGGCACCAACATTAGAAAATATGGTTTTTAACAACACAGTACAAGTTCTACCCTTTCATAGTTATTTTCTGAGGTTGCATGCAAATAGATAAGGGATGGAGTTTGCCTCACAATGTTGTGTGGCATATTTTGCTACTTGCCTCTTTCCATACTAGGATAAAACTATACAAGAACACTCTTCATGTCTTCTTTTCCTGGGGAAAAATAGACTTTTTTTTTCTATCTAGAATAATTGTTGTCTGGATTGAAAAGATGATGGAAAACCCAACTGTATAGAGTTATAATAGTTTAAGTTTAAGAGCTATTAGACTACTTTTATCCTACAGCTTTTTGAAATCAATGAAAATAACACAAATGAATCATTCTGTAGTTTAGACATTTGTGGAGTTGATTTAATCTCTTGATCCAGTAGGATAAAACACTAACAGTCTCTAGTGGGCTATTATCTCACTCATCAGCAGCAGCTGAAATGATGAAAAGAGATTCATAGCATCATGGACTTAGAAGCAGCCTCAAGGGGAGTCAGATTAAGTCACCAGTCCTCAGATGTGAAGTTAATGCTGTATGTTTAGCCCATGGTTAGCAACTCTAACTTTATGGAATATATTTAAAATGGTCATAGACATGCACAATATTGAGTACATGCAGAGTTTTAGCTTGCTTGTATAATTTGCTTTGCTCGTAATGATCCTGCATGGTGAGGTCAATGCTGAACTGACCATGTATGTAATTGGCAATTCAGAATTTCTGTGGCTAAAGATACCATCCTAAAACCTACATTCATGGGATTCATGATCTCAACCTCTGTTGCTAATTTTCTTTGATTGACTCAGCAGATCAGTTATTTATACTCAGTTATTTTGTTTTGCTTTGATATGGGATAACCTTCATTTAAAGGATTTCAAACAGGATTGGATATACCCCCACTAAATGAGTCATTGGAATATACAATATTAATATTATTGCAATCAGTTCCACTTGTGATCTTCTCATAATTATCTGGTTGGCCACTGGCCACAGTACTTTGGGGCAGATCAAATAGGGTACTTCTAATCTTTTCAGAATAATCTGGTAGTTGTAGATTTTTGCACAAAACATCAACAAAACCTCACTGACTAATTCAGAATAAGGGAGAAAAGCAGTCCCAAGTGATGAGGAGTTGGAATGTATGCAGGTAGTCCTCAACTTACAACAATTCATTTAGTGATCGTCCAAGTTACAACAGCACTGAAAAAAAGTGACTTATGACCATTTTTCCCACTTAGGACTATTGCAACATCGCCATGGTCAAGTGATCAAAATTCAGACACTTGGCAATTAGATCCTATTTGTGATGGTTGCAGTATCCTGGGGTCATGTGATCAGCTACTGTAACTTTATAACAAAGTCAATGGCAAAGCTAGAGTCACTTAACCATGTTACTGATTTAACAATTGCAATGATTCATTTACACCTGTTGCAGGAAGGATTGTAAAATGGGGCAAAACTCACTTAACAAATACTTCACTTAGCACATAAATGTTGGGTTCAGCTGTGGTTGTAACTCGAGGACTTTTCCTTCTGTCATGTCGAGACTGTGTTATCAAAATGTCGATTTAAACTATACTTTATACTGGATTAGAAACAAACATGAAAATAGGACCTAATATTCTTGGACAAAATATCACCTCACAAAGTGGGAAGAAAGATTCAACTGCCTTTTTACCTCACTTTTGTAGAAATTAGTGGATTGTTCCTGTCCTCCCACAAATTTGGCTCAACTTTAAAAAACAAACTACATTTGAATGGGCAATAGAAGTCATCTTATAAAGATTAGTTTACAAATAAGAAATTGATTTCCCAGCTTTCTATGCAGAAAGAATATCAAAAGACTTGCACTTCCAGATCCTGTTGAAACTACTCTCAGAATATCCCCACATTGCAGAAAAAAAGTAAAACTTGCCTGTGATGAAAAAAAAAACAACCTTTCAATTCAGTATGTTAAATTCTGCTCTATCTAGCTTAGTATATAGTCAAAACTCTTAAAAATTATAATGGATTTATTACAGTCAGATATTTTCTGAGAAAAATATCATCCGCACTTTTCCCACACCAGACATTGTGATTTTATAAGGGATGAATTTATATGCAATTATATTCTTAAAAGACCAGCTTAATCATAATATTATGCATTTAGCAGGATGCTAAAATCATGCTCACTTTGTTTACTGAATTTCTTGTTTGTGGTAAGAAAAAAAGAGAGAAATGGATGGAACATTTATTTAGTATTTTACTACTTGGTATTTTAAAATTGCTCTGGAAATTTATATTGTACATATTTCTATTTTCCTGTTCATATGTAGTGTCCTAGTCTAGTCTAGGATGATACGTAATACTATATTTTTTTTTATTTTGGAGCATCTAGAAGTATATGTGTTAATTAAGTTTATTGTCTTTTTTACCCATTTTATTTTATGATCTATTAGTTATTTAATTATATTTATTTTGTTAATAATTAATTCCAGTGGTATATTTATTTCTTGTCCAACCCTTCCCCAATGAAAACATGACTTTTATTTGTAGGGCAGTCATGTAAATTCATATATCATTTTAAAAGGTGAAAGTATCACATTCTTTAAGAACTCCTGCTTTAAGGAAATTTCTAAAAGACAGACTGGGGCAGCACAGTTAAGATGCTGGCTTGTTGTTTGGATAGCCAGCAGCCCAAGTTTCAGACCTGAATGCCATGCAATGGGATGTGCTCCTATCCTCACCCCATCTCCTGCCAACCTAGTTTTTCAAAGGCATGCAAATGCGAGTAGATAAATAGGTACCACTTTGGTGGGAGAGTAACAGTACTCCATGACATCATGCTGGCCACATGACCGCGGAAATGTCATCAGACAATGCTGGCTCAGTGGCCTTGAAATGTATATGAGCACTGCTCTCTATAGTCAGCAATAACTAGCAGAGTAAAATCCACAGGGGGACTCCTGAAAGATGGACGTGTTTTAATTGTGTCTATTTCCTATGCAAAATTTTTGCTCTGTAAAACAAAATCTTTTTACAGGTGTCCTACATTGCTACAAATTGGGTCCAACAGGCAAAGTGGTACAGCTTAATATATTTCTACAATGTGATACTGTATTGCTGACACACTGAACAATAGGCTCACGGGGATGTATTGTGCATTCATTTCCCATAGTTTAGTGTGAAGTATTGACTGTTCTAGTGCTTGAGCTGCCTCCTGAGGTGTGTAGCATTCTAAAGTAAGCTGGGTGTATTATCTTTATAATGCAATTGGCATTTGCATTCACTCTCCCATTTATATTGAAGCAGCTTATTTCATCTATTTCCTCTTTGAAAGCCTTCTATTCAACAAGACTTTAAATTGGCTGTGCAATTCAAGAGAACCATTAAGATATATGGTACCGATTCTGTATGCTCCATGCAGTTTCCGCAGTTCGTGTCTATAGGACCGTGATTTACACCCTAATGCTGCAATCAATATCCACTTACTTGGATGTCAGCATCATTGAACTCAATGGGATGATCTCCTTAGACTTTTAGTTCAATGAAACTGGCATTCTGACAACAGCAAGTAGGTATAAGTTTGCATAATTCCAGTATGCCAAGGATGGCATGATGAATCAACGTTACAGTACATATTCTCTGAAAGGGTCTGCTCTGCGCAGCATCCTAAAATCAGAATTTGGGGGAACCCTAGGTCTCCTCTTCATTGGGATTCTTCAAAATGGCACCCTCTTTTTTTCAGGCTTGTGGAGAAAGCTGGAAAAAAAAGTTGGGATGTTTTAATAAATATCAAAAGACTGTTGTGCTCCTTTCAAATTTGAAACAGCTCTTCCTAATAATTTTTGAAGTATGCAGACTCCTACAAATTATTCCTGCCAAAAGTTCTGAAAGCAGAATTCTATCCCTTGGTGTCAATATAAGAATAATGGTATGTCACATATAATTCTTTTTGCATTGAACGGGGCTAATATCTTTTATCCTCTACCCTGTTTTTACATTCACTTATGATCAAGTCTGTACAAATATATTTAAAGATATCGCTGACATTCTTCATTTATATGGTTCATAAATAAGGGCAGAATCTCCCCCTGCAGTGCATTTCAATTTCAGTTAAAAAACAACAACAACAACCTCCCATTGCACAGGGGTTTGGTGGAAGGACAGTGTGTGACAGTGTGTATTGAGTGCTGGTATTTTGCATAATTAGGTTGCCTGCAGGGTTGCCAACTGTCCTAATTTTATCTGATTAAGGTGAAATGCAGAACTGTCCTCATCTTGCCAAGGGGAAGCAGTGCCAAGTGACATCATAGAGCACAGTAAAGGAGATGATGTGATTATATATGTATTGGTAAAGATGTGACAGGGATATATATTTTGGTAGTATCAAATGCATGGAACTAATGCTGATCATCTAGAGGACTTTGATACTTAAACAAACAAGTTGCTATTACCTATCCCAATATTTAATTATGTACATAGTAACTTTCTTTGAATGGCCTTCAGTATAATCTCTACTGACTGAATGTGACTGTACATGTTTGAGTTTTGGCCTAGAGCTCGTTTGCTTCACTTAAAGTCTAAGGCATTTATGTAGCATTCAAATATTTATTTAAATCCCCACCGAAGGACTCCTTATGGATTCAGAGAAGCATGGCTTGGCTTGTAGCAATCTCTCCTGGTATGTTGTCCTCTGGATATATTTGGGATACATATTTGTGAGTTGACAGTTCTGGAAATTGTAGCTTCAACATATCTGGAGGAGGCACCAGGTTGAGAAAAGTCAGTTAATAGAAACAGAATGTGATATGTGGAGATGAAGTGAGGTATGTCATTAAAAGGAGTGAAGCTGCTGTATGCAGTCCTGTTTTGGGTCCCTAAAAGCTATGTGATACTGCTCTTTTTAAGTGGGCTGAAGACAGACTCGGACCGATCTGGATTTAGGATTCAAAGCAGTTCAAGAAACTACCGTAAATGCCGGCGTATAAGACGACTTCCACGAGCGCTGAAATCGGCGCCAAAGACGGGGGTCGTCTTATACGCCGAGTCGTCTTATACGCCGGAAATACTGGTAGTTTCCGGCGTATAAGACGACGTTCTAGGAATGTGGCCCGGCTATAAAGACAGGGGTCGTCTTATACGCCGGGTCGCCTAATACGCCGGCATATACAGTACTTTGGAAGTCTGAAGCTGCTTCCACTATTTGCCATTCACAGTTACCATCTTTCCTGCAACCTCCATTCCTACTTTCTTCATAACATTTGTTTTTTCTGGCAAGGCCTTCTTTTATCTGCTTCCTGGGATTATGCCACCCAACATAACCAAAGGTGCGGGTAATAAATTGACGGTTAGGGCAGTACTTCCTGCATCAATCTTAATGAAAATTCCAATAACTCAGATCATTCTGTGAGACGGAAAGCTTTTCAGTCCCTTTTCATAGCAGTCCCTTTTCGTAGAAGTGCAACCAAATTATGAAATACTCTTTAATGCTGCCAAATTGTTCCAGAAAATTGTCTTCCTTTTTTTGGCCTCAGTGCTAATTACAATGTTGCTGTACAGAGTATAGGTAGTCCTCAGCTTAAAACAGTTCATTTAGTGACTACAACAGTTCAAAGTGACTGTTCAAAGTTACAGCAGCATAGTGACTGTTCAAAGTTACAGCAGCACTGAAAAAAGGTACTTACGACCATTTTTCACACTTACGACCGTTGCAGCACCCCATGGTCACGTAATGAAAATTCAGACACTTGGCAACTGACTCATATTTATGACATTTGCAGTGTCTCAGGGTCATGCAATCACCTTCTGTGACCTTCTGACAAGCAAAGTCAATGGGGAAGCCAGATTCACTTAACCACCAAGTTCCTAACTTAAAAACTGCAGTGATTCACTTAGCAACATAAATTTTGGGCTCAATTGTGGTCATAAGTAGAGGACTACCTGTATATTTATTGCTGTTGCTGATTTCTTAGTTGGGTAAAGATGGAAGGACAATTTTGATTCCATATGACAAATTTAATTCCACAACATCAGTATCTAGCTATCTGGATTTATACACTACTTCACTCCAAAGACTCAGTTACCCTGATGCCCTCTGATATTCTTCTTTTAATCCAATTATTAATTTTTTTAAGGATTTCCTTTAAAAAAAACCCCTATCTTTTGCCTTTCACATGTACATCCCTACTCTCCTTCCAGTTCTCGATAATGCAATTCTACTTTTGTTCCATGATGACTTACTCAGCCATTGTTCGTCTTTTTCTGCGGAGCCCATTCCCTTCTTAGAATTGTTTCACAGTATGGATAAAGTTCCCATACTCTCTCTAGCTGTCTGGATAAAAAAAAAAAATCTGACTATCTTCAAAGACCCATGCCGGCATTAAAGTAGAAATCCAAGAAAAGAGCTTGCTTTGGAGATTCCATCTTTTTCTTTGAATAAAAGATGAAGAAGATAAATCTTTTCATGAACTGGTCTGATTGTGCTAAACAGCAAGAAAGGCACAAGTGCAACGCACCTTTCACCTTCTATTCATGTCATAGGCTTTCTACTATAATATTTATGGATACAATATTAGTAAAGGAGGGATGTGTTCTAGATGAAAGTTACTTTTGAAACCCAAAATAAAAAATGATATTGCTTTGTTCCCTAGGCCTGTTGTGCATATAGCCTCAAGATATGTACAATAACAAGGCAACCAAAGTTAATAAGTATAAATAGCATGGCTGGCAGCAGACAAAATTGCTACTGTTGAAATGAAGCCAAATAAAAAAGTCACCTTGTATTGAAGGGAAAGGAGTCCCTTGCTAAACAAGACAAGTTGCCTGCCAGTGTCAGCAGGGAGCTGTCCAGCAGCTTCAACAAGTGGAGAAGTTCATAATGAGAAGGGCTCTTCTGCTCAAACTTTCTGGTTTCCTAGTGGAAACTTAAGAACATAGTTCTATCATCTTGTTTTGCTCAGTGAGCATTGTGGAACCAGAGCATAAGTTTCAAATTTGTGTCTTCTACATTTAGTGTTAGTAATTTGGATTTTAGTAAATCGGAAATTAAGTTAGTAAATTGTTGATTTATTCTCCGTAGCACTTGAGGGCAGGACAAGAAACAATGGATGGAAGATTGTCTGAGGGACATTCAACCTGGGAAAATAAGGAGGCATTTCCTGACTGTGAGAATGATTAATCAGTGGAATAGCTTGCCTCCCAGAGTTGTGGGTGCTCTATCACTAGAGGTTTTCAAGAAAAGACTGGATAAATATTTGTCCAGGTTGGTATAAGGACTCCTGTCTTGGACAAGGAGTTGGACTATAAAATCTCCAAGGTCCCTTCCAGCTCTCTATGATTCTATGATTCTATTTTCAAATACTTCATCCACTTAACATATAATAAGATGTTTCTTTTGATGGTTTTCTGAAACTGAGTTTCACTATGTATTTTTATTAGTAGTATTTTATCATAGTGGGTTTGCTGGCTCCATTAAAGCTGTATTAGTTTATTTTAAATATCCCCTGACGTCTACCAAGGATGGGTTTTTTCCTCCTTTTATATGAGGTCCCCATGAGATATCAGCTTAATCCATAGAAGGCATGGTATAGGGCAAGAATCTGAAGCTAGCATGCATACATAATTTATTTAGATAATTCTTCATATGAATCAAATGTGGATTTATTTGAATCTCAAACTTAAGAAAAATGAAAAATCATAACAGTTCCACTTTTTATTCCTTCAGGCATGTACACAAATATTTAAAAATTCACTATCTCATCTACATTTTACTACTTATACATGTAAGAAATGTTAGTGCATTACTAGTGTGTGGAGGATGATTAAGCGTACTATCTGTTAATTGTCTTCACTAACCTCTCTCTTCGCTGCTGCTTTTATAAGATATGTTCCAAATTTGGCTCTGAAATACCCCCTCTTTTGGTTTGTTTGATTAGGATGCCATACAGCAAAGACAGAGAGAAAAAAGTCACATTTAACAACCTCTAGAAAGTTAGAATATTTAACATTTAGCCCAAAATGAGATTCAAATGAAGACAGTGAAAAAATAATGCCCAGTTCTTTAAGTACTCGTATAATAAAAGAAAGCACTCTGAAATGCAAACATTTTCCCTGTTGATATTTTTTTTATCTGCCATAAAGGTTAGCAAGAAGGTATCTTTGAAGCAAATGGTATAGCGGTCCATTTACTTTGAGTAATTTGGCCTTAAAGCAGCTATTAAGAGGGAAGAACTTCTGCAAGCAGAGGCCAGAGTGCCACACAATCACTCTTGCAGAATTTTCCCTGTTTCAGCTGATATGCTCTCTCTCTATTGCTAGCAAGGCATTTCCTGTCATTTGTTTTATCTATTCCAGTCTCAGGCAAGAATTGCATAGCATTTTCTGTGCAAGCAAGTAGATTTGACGAAGAAATAGAACAAGGAACCAGAAGTCTTTGCTAAGGGATTTGGCAGAATGAATATCAATATGAATCTGTATCTTCAGTTAATGCAGGCTATATTGCAATCGTATTGTAAGCATATGGGAATGTCTCTGAGATGGTAAGTTTCTTTCTGTACTAGAAGGCTCATCATCAACAACAACAACAACAGGTGGCAGCCCCAAAGTAGAGGTGCCCTTGCACAGGTTCATCGTGGGCCCCAGTTGTGCCCTTTCCTGTACATAGAGGCCTTGCTCATGGTCACTCATTCCCTTGGCTGCTTTTCACACTTATGACATCTGCAGCACTCCCACAGTCAGACACTTGGCCACTGACTCATATTTCTGACAGTTGCAGCATCCCGAAGTCATGTGATCACCTTCTGCAACCTTCTGACAAGAAATGTTAATGGGGAAGCCATATTTACTTAACAACGGTGTTACTGACTTGTCAACTGCTGTGATTCACTTAACAACTGTGGCAAGAAAGGTCTAAAATAAGGCAAAACTCACTTAACAAATGTCTCACTTAGCAACAGAAATTTTGGGTTCAACTGTGGTCCTAAGTCAAGGACCACCTGTATGTGTAAAGATGTAAATTCCTGTCCTTTGACATTATGCTGTAGGGATCATTGTACTAAAACAGAAGTTCCAGATTTTTGAGGATAAAATAAGGGGAACAAATCAAATATATCACCTTAAGCTTCTAGGTGAAGTGGCATGAAACAAAGGGGATTTTGGTACTTTGCAACCTCAGATTGCACAGCGTAGTGTAGCTGCAGAGAGTGACGATTCCATATTATGCTCTTTAATATTTCTTCTCCAATGTAACACTGAACATGTTACTTATTTGGGCAATGATATGTCTGCAAGAAAACAACCGAGCTCAAAGAGCACCAAGGACTCCACAGTTCCACCCTAAGCTACAAATATTCTCTTCTATTGATCCCTCCCCAAAATACAAAGCAACAGCATTTATTTTGCAAGTTTGCTATATCGACTTGTCAATCAGGCACATTAATTTGTTTTTTTAATCAAATAAATAGCAATGGCCTTTTAGATTAGCAGCTTAAAATAAAAAGAAAAGTTAAGTTAATTTATTAAAACCATTCCTTCTTTATCTTTAGTTAGAAAAGCTGCTACTTGCATTCATGGGAAGAATGTATTTTCTATTCTATTCTGTTCACAGTCTTCATGTGTTTTATAAAAACTTAAAGATCCAAAAAGTGAGTCATGCTTAATGTATCCTAAAAGTTTAAGTAAAAGGTCTAGAAAAGAAGGACTGAAAAGCTAGCACAGGCCTTCTCCAATCTAAACATCCCCTGTAGGAGCTTAAATTTCCAGAGTTAACCAGACAACATACCCACTGAGAATTTTGGGAATCGGTTCAAATATCTGAATGATGGCTAGATTGAAGAAGGCGAAGCCAGCATGTTGCTATTTTTTGCTCACTACAAAATATCGTTCCTACTATTTTTAAATAGTTTCTGGCCAGGACAATAATTTATTTATTGCTTCTTGAAAATTACAAATCCTCATACTTCTGCCAGATGAAAGCAATTATACGTATCCTAGCATAATGTTGTAGGACCCAATCTGGGTTGGTCACCGGGACCAGAGTTTAACCTTCCGAGGTTTTGGACTCATGCTGGAGCCCATTTTCAGGGACTTCTCTCTAGTCTGGCTGACTGAAATAGGCAATGAGAGATTAAACAGGACAAAGGAAGAGATATAAGGTAGGATCCCATCTGGGTCGGTCACCCAGAGGTTTTGTCATACCTCTTCCTTTGTCCTGCCTAATCTTTCATTGCCTGCTTACGGATATATTTCAGTCATGTTGTTTTCTGCTCTCTAGTATCAATAAGGCAACTGTGATTAACCTTCACTCCAAATTCTTTTTTTATTTTTCTTAATGAGAATAACTATATGAAGGAGAAAAGGTTAACTAAAAGCAGTGAATTTTAGTGCAATGAGGTCACTAAATCCTTTGGCATTAGTGCCTGACACCTCAAGAGTGATTATGGGGTCATACAGATACAGTTCTTCAACACTAGCTTAGACATGAGAAGGATAAAGGTCTTACCGTCACATCAGCATTTTAATTATTTTCAACAGTTTTAGATTTGAAAAAGAGTGGAAGGATGAATCAGCATTTATGAGTGTACTATGACATCAGTGCAATAGATTTGGCTGATTCTATTATAAATCTTTATTCTGGGATCTTTGTGCAAGTCCTAGCAACATTTTTCTATAAATGAGCTTATTTCTAGTGTTCATATAAATCTCAGTTAAAATTAACATTTTAACCAATTTTGATTTATGTGTGTTTTTAGAATCTTGAACTTTCATGGTAGTGTAATGTAATTAATTCTCTAGGGAAAATCTGGAAGGTTTCATTGCCTTTCCATATAAGTCAAGTAACACTTATTTTCTGCTCTCATTATGGTTCTTTACATTTGTTGCTTTGTATTTCATTTTATATAATGTATATGCTAATAAATAAATATGGGAAACAGGAAAATATTATTTGGGTGGAATATTGGTTTCTGTATATAAACCCTAGAAGATTCTGTTGTATTTTAATCATCTGTTTCCACAGATCCTAATCTAGCTATTCTCATTCATTATCTGTACAACTTGTGCATCTATATAGCAAAAAAAAAATGTTCATGGCTAACTCTTCTTTCTTACTTCCATCACATGTTCCATCCACACTACCCAAGTCAGTCTTAAGGAGCAATATTCTATGCACAGATGCCTTCTTATGTACACTCCACATTGGGATTGTAGTTTGGGATTGTAGTTCCCATTGTCTTTTGTCATGCTGGCAGGTATTAATACAGTTGGTTCAAAATATCTGACAGGGATTGAGTTGTCAATGTTTGCTCTAACCATGATTAAGATGATTAATAAAACTACATATACAAAATGCAGACCCCTTCAGATGGGATCAATCTTGCATACATAGTTGATGCATATATGCAAGATGCATATATATTTATTTCTTTTCTATCAGAGGCCTAGTTTACTAAAGTTTACTCCTCAATTATTTTTATTGGGTATTTTTGTGGATTTAAATGACAAAGAAACTATTTTGATGTTGAATTTACTAACCGCAGCAAGGTTACTAGTAGGTTCATATTGGAAGAAAGATTCGTTGCCTACTTTAGAAGAATGGATATCTAAAGTTTCTACTTTTGCAGAAATGGCAAAAATTTCTGCTTATTTAAAGGATCATACACAAGAAAGATATATCATTGTATGGAGAAGATGGATAGACTATATTCAGAAAAAGTATGGAACTATGAAGTATCATTTATTTTATGAGTAAATTTTATAGTAAATGTTGTATAAGAGATTTGTTTATGACGATGTAATTTAAATGGGAGTTAAGGGCTAAGTATGATTTTTCTTTTTCCTTTTTTTTCTTTTCTTTTTTTTTCTTCTTTTTCTATTGTATAACTTTGTTATTAATAACCCTGTACTCTGCTCTGGGAAGTGAGGGGGGGTTGAGGGTGGGTGGGTGGGTAAGTAGGTAGAATAGGATTATATAGTTATGGTAATTTATGAGAGAGGTGCTGCTTGGGCACTTCCCCTATGCTGTATTCCTGTGTTTGAGAGGGATGAGAGGGGAGGAAGGTGCAGGGAGGAAGTAGGATGGTAAGAGGAGAAGGGGAGGGGAAGAGAGTAGGAGGGGAGGAGAGAAAGAGGAAGGAAGTAGGGAAGGTATCAAAGAGGGTGGATGCAGCCTGGGGGAAATGAGCAAGCGGCACCAATGGTTATGATGATTTTATCTTATTTTGTAAATTGAATTTTGTATGCTGAATAAATGGAAAATAAAAACTTTTAATAAAAAAAAATGCAGACCCCTTCAGATGGGATCAATCTTGCATATATACTTGATGCATATATGCAAGATGCATATATATTTATTTCTTTTCTATCAGAGGCTTAGGAGTTTGAGGGTTCTGTACAGGTGCTTAGCTATTCCTAGCACTGCACTCTTCTGGACAGAGAGCTCAAGTTCTACCACCACTGGGACCAGTTTGGACTTTACTTTCTACATATTCTCTTGTTTTTTCTTCAGGCCCTTGTATTTTTCTGGCTTCTCATAGTCCTTCTTCCTTATGTTGTTGTCACTTTGCACTGCTACATCTATCACTATTGCTGCCTTCTGATCCTTGTTCACTACCACAATGTCTAGTTGATCAGCCAGTACATACCTGTTTGTCTGGATCTGGATCTGTCTGGATCAGGTTCTTAGCTCACCTATTCTCCATGATCTTCAGTAGACTTTCCCATCTGGGCTTGGGAGGACCTAGCCCATATAGTGTGCAGATGTTCCTGTATACATTGCCAGCTACTGTGCCATTCAGTATATGTTGTTCCTGTCTGCATCTTATATCCTGCCACAATGTGTTGAATTGTCTCTGAGAACTATCTGTGTGGTCTGGATCTCAGGTCCTATCTGATGTGGTAGACTTCTGTTTCTATGGATCTGAGGTTTAATGCCAATTCTTAGGTTGCTATGATCTGTGCCCTAGTGTGTCTTTTAATCCAGCCCCCTCCCCAGCCACTGGTAGGATTTCCCAATGTCTGTCATCTCAGTATTTGTTGATGGTACATCTGTAGTCTTTTTCTTGTCATGGCATTTTGTCTGCTTGATCTTTCTCCCACATCTTCTGTTGCCTCAGGCATTCCCTCATCAGCTCATCTTTGGGTACCATCTTACTCCTGGATGTTCTGGGTTTCATGCAGGACAGTGGCTTTTGCACTCATGAGACTCTTTCTGGCTGTTGTACAGTCTCAGGGTATGGCTTGGGGTGGAAACCTCTGTACATTGTAAGGAGCTTCTGAATCTTCACATCGTCACCTTCCATGTCCTGCTTTGGCCAGCTCATTATATCTTCAGGATATATGATGACTTGGCAGAGTATTCATGTTGATGTATGGATCTTGTTCTTCCCATTAATATGACTCTTCAGGACTTGTCTTATCCATCTTATCCTTTGGTGGTTCCTATGTAACTGTGTGTCTGCTATGTGGTCCACTGGGTGGTTGGTTGGTTAGCTGGTTAGTTAGTTGTTTGGTTGGCTGGTGGATGGATGATGGAGGATGGATGGAGGGAGGGAGGGAGGGAGGGAGGGAGAAAGAGAGAGAGAAAGCGAAAGAGATGAAAGAGTATACGATAAAAAGTATAATATGCTGTGTGTGGGCGTATTTGACCCAAAAACACAAAACTGCTGAGACTGGCTGTGTAGAAAATCCTCTTCTGCTAATTTCCTCATTTCTCAGCACCTCACATGGGTAGCATTCTTAAACTGTTCTAAAATGTAGTATGGAATATATCCCTTCTAGGTTCACAGTACTTTATGATGCTGTTTAAGCAGGTTATCCATCGTTGATGCTGTAACTATGTATCTTCTTGCAGTATATCATTCTGAGCAAGTCAGAATCAGTTCTCATCTGCACTTTTTTTATTACAGCAGGCTGTCCAGACTCCTTGATTAAAGAGCTGCATCACTTCAGAATTCTTGGAGAGGAGCAGGTGAGTGAACCTCTGAAAGATACTGACTCTGAATGATGGTATCATGGTGCCCTGAACATAGACAGTAATGAGACAGTTTCTTCTCTCTCCAGGGAAGCATGGTATCTCATGTCTTTCCCAGGGCTCTAATATTGGGGGAGCAGAAACTCCCATATGTGACTTATCTCTCACTCCCTTTCTTTCAATTGATTTATCATTATTCTGGGTAACTATATTGGTACTTTATTAATTAATATATATGCACGACCTGCCACAGCTTTTCAACTCAGGATCCCTGTAGAAAACAGGCAGTAAATTTACAAATGGACAAATAAGATGATAGAGACTGCCTGAGTTAGATGTATGGTGTTTCATCCTTTCTTTTTATTCATTTGATTAAGATCTTTAAATACTACCTATCATATCGTTACAGAGTTTCAGTTCGGGACACAATAAACACTGATTTAATTATTCTTTTGTATAACATACCCACCTTTTACTTTTTTGAATATGAAGCCAAACGGACTAGGAGTTGATGGACTCACTTAGTATGATTTGCATTTCTATTATTTAATTTGCAATTTCCTGACCTCAGATAATTTGGATTGCAGCTGTATGTCAAAATCCACACTTTTAAAAAGTTTGCCATGCATTTCCATCTTTAAACAACTATACAAAAATGGGAAATGAGGAGTATTGGGCATATCAAACTTATTATGCTAGGGGAATATTTTTGAAAAATGCATCAAAATCCACACTTTTAAAAAGTTTGCCATGCATTTCCATCTTTAAACAACTATACAAAAATGGGAAATGAGGAGTATTGGGCATATCAAACTTATTATGCTAGGGGAATATTTTTGAAAAATGCATCTATTAAGAATTGTAACAAAAATATTGATATTAATAGGAAAATTCCCGGAACAATTTTTTTTGATGCTAATACATCTCTTGGTTATTTAGAAGGACCTGAAATAGAACATTGCAATCATTGGCATGCAATTAACTCAGTTTCAAAATATTTTGAAATAATTTAGGACTATATACCCTTTATTTGCCAGGTATGGCATTTCACGAATATCAATCCTGTTCTTTTTCTTTAGTTGACTTAATGAATTTTTAAGTCCTTTTCATGATTAGCAAAGACAGTTTCTATTCCCAAAATTTTTTGTAGAAGTACTTTTAACTATTTAACTATAGGCCATATAAATTAAAACACTGTAGAACAGTTGCTCATGTGCCTTGTTAGTAAAATTATCTTATAAATGATTTTGAAATAAATTTTTGATAGCCCTAATTTCCTCCACTTGTGTGGATTGAGGAATACACTATCTATTTTAGAGAACAGTCCTAAGGATGAGGGAATTAGGGTCAGGACTTACGTCTCTAGCTATTCCAGCTTGATTCATCCAAGGCGCAGCCAACATTCACCTAATATTTTACTTTTTAGAAAAATAGTAGCTAAAGAAAAGTACAGGTAGTCTTCAACTTATAAACATTTGTTTAGTGACCATTCAAAGTTACAGTGCTCTTATGACTGTTACAACTGTCGCAGCATCCCAAAGCTCATGTGATCAAAATTCGAATGTTTGGCAACTGGCATGTATTTATAATGGTTGCAGTGTCATAATGATCCCCTTTTGTGACCTTCTGACAAGCAAAGTCAATGGGGAAGCAAGATGCACTTAATAACCACTTATTAGCTTATTAATCAACTGCAGTGATTCACTTAATAACCACAGCAAGAAAGGTTGTAAAATGGGGCAAATGTCACTTAACAACTGTCTTGCTTAGCAGTGGAAATCTGGAGTTTAATTTTGATCATAAGTAGAGGACTATCTGTATTTCTAACATTAAAACAGGGAAATTTTGCCAGTTGTGGAATTTAGTGCAACTTTACAGCACCAAAACTGTGATTTATTCTTCATGTGTGCTAATTCTTTTCTTCAGATAAGTGATTTCTCATTATTAACTGAGCCATTAATAAATAAGAATTTATGAAATATAGGGAGAAGTATGACAGCATATTAGGAAGTACTGTATATCCATATCTTATTTTCTGTGTGATTATTAATCCTATTATGGATTCATACATTGGGTAGGGAGCTGAAATTGATGATTCCTATTTCCTTTCCAAATGTTATTTTCTGTGCTTCCAGCAGATCATAACTTGAGGGTTTGGGAATTTGTTTGTCAGGGTGGGGGTGCTTTATTTAGAGACTGTACAGCAGACAATGAACAAAAGCTACCCCCATGCATTATTTATTTATATAATCTGTATAGCTGCCCCTCTTAGAAACAAGTGGCTCTCAGTGACATGCAACAAAACTAAAACATTTTTTTCTTTTTACGACCCTGCAATCCCTTATAATCAGGGTGGAGTCTGGGCAACTGAACGGAGCTGTGTGTTTGCTGGCCAGATGCCCTTCCTGATGCCTACATGGAGTTCTCAGCAGATATTTTCTCTTTGCGCCCTGATAGAGAAACATAGGTTGCTGCCTAAGATTGAACTCCCAAGCTCCTGAGTGTGAAGCAAGTGTCTTCACTTCTAGGCCACTAAGCTACTCAAAACTAGAACAGTAAATAATGTAATGATAATTTACATTATTTTTTAAAATTAAAAACTTTAAGAATAAAGTTAAAATAAAGAATAATAGATGAAGCGATGTTAATAATAATGGAGCCATCTCACTAGTTCACTTTCTCCTGGAAT
Organism: Crotalus tigris; assembly: GCF_016545835.1. Taxonomy (NCBI): domain Eukaryota; kingdom Metazoa; phylum Chordata; class Lepidosauria; order Squamata; family Viperidae; genus Crotalus; species Crotalus tigris. The sequence goes on along the minus strand of NW_024098551.1, from coordinate 159,895 downwards.
CCCCAGGTTTCCTGGCATAACCAGGCCTTGCAGGACCTTTGGTGGCTTGGGAGAGATGAGGGCATCCTCACCTTTGGGGGAGAAAATTCCACAACTTAGGGGGTCATAGCTGAAAAGGCCTACAACCTAGGGGTTGCCGGATTTAATTCCCTAGAAAATAGAATCTGTAATATGCACATTCTGTTGGATCTAGTGGGACAAGAAGATATCTGACAATCCCTCAGATAGCCTGTTCCCATGCCATATAGGGTTTTAAAATCAACACCAGCACCTTGAATCTGACCTGAAAAGAAACTAGTAACCAATGTAGTTCACACAGCAGAGATGTGTTCCATTGCTTCTACCAGAAATACAATAACTGTTCACACTGCTACATCTTGGCACCAGCTGAAGTTTCCAGATACACTTCAAGGACATCCCCCGTGTAGAGTGTGTTACAATAATCGAACTGGGAAATAACTAGGGATGAGTGACCGTGAGTAGGGCCCCTAGAATAGCTTAATTCCACTATTAGGATCTCACATTTCATCCAGGGAAGTTGTCATTATCTGCCACAAAGGAGAAGCATTATATAGCATTGGAAAAGAAGCCTCCCTGAATTTTTACAACTCTTTTACAAGTCATTTCTTATGTTGCAGGGAAATAAATCCCATGTTAGTTATATTTTTCTCACAGAACTGAGTTTAGTAGAGATTCCAGGAAGACAGGTGTTGCCCCAGCACATCCTTTGAAGAAACTCAAAACATAACTCCTCTGGCAGGTCCACACAGTACTATGTAGATATATATTGAGTTATTGAGCTTGAAGAAGAAACAGGGTTCATTTCTTAAAGAAACATTTAAGTTCCTTCAGGATAGATTTTTTGCAATCTAGAGTTTTTCAGAAATAATGTCTTCAATATGTGTGGGTGCTCCTAAGCTGGGTAGGTATTTCAGTGCAAGGAATCTGATTAAAAGCATGTGTTCTATAGGTACACCAGTAGCATATTTTGCAACTGAATGGCTTTTTGTTAAAATGTAGGACTTGACTGAATTATATGAAGTGAATGGAGAGAGAGATGAAATTAAAAGATACATTTGAAAATACTGATCTAAAATACAAAAGACAACTTGGTGACTGAATAATGAATTAGGTGAATGTATATAACGTAATTTTGTTTCTTATGTTCATCTACTCCTTGTTTTGTCTTTGGAAAAGTATAGTATAATGGTTTGGTATGGTTCCTATGTAAACATAATCTTCAAGGTGAAAACAGATTTTATTTCCCAAATTGAATCCAGTGAATCAAATTTATTTAGTTGTTTGTTTATTTGTTTTTCAAATGCATATAGCAACTCTTACCAGGATAAGATAATCCCAAAAAGCAAGCCCTAATTAACTTTAGATTTATGATTTATGATCAATCATTAAAAGGCAGTGGCAACCAAGACCAATACTTTAATAAATGAGAAAGATATTAGATTGTACAACCCAAATGTATAGAATTCTTTATTCCCCTGGGTGTGGTACTACTTCCATTGGTACAAATCAGTGCATCACAACACATAATTGCTAATGAGATCTTTTTCTACACTGAAAGTAAGTGATAATTTGTCTAACTGATATATAACTGTTAATGTATTATTCTTATTTTTGATTCAAGATATTGTGCCTGGATGAAAGCTTCAGAATGTGCAATATTTAAATTTCGCATCTGTAGTTTGTTTTCCAATGTTTTTTTGGTTTTTGTATTTGTCATATTCTCCAAACCTAGATGGTTCCAGTGGATAGAGAGAACATTATAGACTTTTTACAAATAGAGGTTAACTGTTGTTTGCTAGAACTGGGGGGGGGGGAAAGACAAGGAGAATATGTCAATTCCAATAGAACTATATCTACATGGAGGGAAGTAAGCAATGGGATACCCAAAGGTTCTGTTTTAGGCCCAGTACTCTTCATAAATGATTTAGGTAAGGGAATAGAAGGGAAACTCATTAAAGTTGCAGACAACTCTAAACTGGCAGGAATAACCAACACCCCAGAATACAGACTTGAACATTGGGCCCTATCTAACAAAATAAATTTCAATGTAGAGAAAATACCAAAGATGCTTTTTCATGAGGCAACGGGACTTTCTTGTTTTTCTTTGAAGAATTTCGCTTTTCATCCAAGAAGCTTCTTCAGCAAATGTAGAGAAAAGTAAGGATTTACACTTAGACAAGAAAAACCAAATGTATAGGTACAGATTAGGTGAAACCTGGCTCAGTCGCAGTAATTGTGAGAGGGATCTTGGAGTCCTAGTGAACAATCACTTAAATATAAGTCAGCAGTGTGCAGCAGGAGCCAAAAAAGCCAATTCAATCCTTGGCTGCATTAAAAGAGGGATTGAATCAAGATCACATGAAATATTAGTACTGCTTTTTAAAGCCTTAGTAAAACCACACTTAGAATACTGCATCCGGTTTTGGTCACCATGTTATAAAAACGATGTTGAGAATCTGGAAAGAGTACAGAAAAGAACAACAGATGATTAGGGTGCTGGAGGCTTAAACATATAAAGAATGGTTGCTGGAATTGGGTAAGTCTAGTCTAATGAAAAGAAGGACTCAGGGTGACATGACAGCAGTGTTCCAATATCTAAGGGGCTGCCACAAAGAAGAGGGGGGTCAATCTATTTTCCAAAGCACTATAAGGCAAAATGAGAAACAACTAGAGAGAAATTTCCTTAACAGCGAGAAAAAATAATCAGTGAAACAGCTTGCCTTCAGAAGGTGTGGGTGCTCCATCGCTGGAGGCTTTTAAGAAGAGACTGGACAGCTTCTTGTCTAGAATGGTATAGATTGGAGTAGAAGACCTGCAAGGTTCCTTCCAACTCTTTATTCTGTTCTGTAAAACTCCTGGCACCTTACTATGAAATAACATTTTCGGTATTGTTCAGATTAATTGAATTCGTTAGTGAAAGATGTTACATTTCTAAGGTTTATTCATTAGAATCTGGGTTTTTTTTTTCCCTTTCAGTACAATCGCTATCAATCCTATGGCGCAGAAGAATACGTTCTGCAGATGGGTGGTGTTTTGTGTCCCACTCCAGGATGTGGAGCTGGCCTGCTTCCTGAATCAGAAATGAGGAAAATAGTGTGTGAGCCAAGAAATGGACTGGGTTGTGGGGTAAGAAAAATGCATCTTCCAGATAATTCTTCATGAATCAGTTGAAATTTGGTGTGTGTGGGGGGGGGAATTCTGACGTTCTTATTGCTGACTCTGAATTTTAACAGAGGAGAATCCTATAGATCCCAATAAACAAATTTAACTTAAGATTGCAGTGCAGAAATGACCACTTTGTCATGGAGAATATACCTGTCCCAGAATGCCTGGCTTGAATTGGTTTGCAAAATTGCTGATCTAAGTGGTTGCAGTGAAGAGTTGGATTGTGCAAATGACAAGGCAAGAGCATTCACACTTTTTAAAACTCCTAGCAGTCAGCAAAATGTTAAGTTAAAGGATCCAAAGCCAAAGATTTGTTATTTTGTTAGCAGCACTCTCTTTAAATAGGTTCAAAGGGAGGGAGGGCAGAGGCAGGGATAGAAAAAGTGTCACGTAAGTAAAATGGTTTGTATGTTTTGAGTAAATCAATGAAGATTAATGCAGGTTAAACGACTGTGCTGAATGAACACTCTTTTTAAGTAACCAGGGTCAAAAAAGAACTGGAATGAAATGGCCACACAAAGAGATTGAATCTGCTTATTTTTGTTCTGTCACTAACAGTATTGTCAGATAACAATATCCTTCGTGGAAAGAATTAAGAAAATTTAGGATACACAGGTGGCATTTTTAAATCTGCCTCTGGGCCTTGAAAATGATGTTTCATTAAAGCCATAGTGCTCATAATGCATTTAGAAAAATATAACAGCACAGTTCTTCAAAAATACAGGCAAAGTACACTTCAGAAGTGTTGAAAGGAAGAATTTTGTAAGATCGAATAAAACGCAACATCAAAATTTATTGTTCCAAGGAAAATCAACACAACACCAAACATCCTTTCCTTCCTTCCTTCCTTCCTTCCTTCCTTCCTTCCTTCCTTCCTTCCTTCCTTCCTTCCTTCCTTCCTTCCTTCCTTCCTCCCTCCCTCTTTCTTTCTTTCTTTCCTTCCTTCCTTCCTTCCTTCCTTCCTTCCTTCCTTCCTTTCTTTCTATCTATCTCACCTTTATTATTTTTTTATAAATAACTTAAAAGTGGTGAACATACCTAATACTCCTTCCTTCTCCTATTTTCCCCACAACAACAATTTTGTGAGGTGGTTTGGGCTAAGAGAGAGAGTGACTGGCCTGGAGACACCAAGCTGACTTTCATGGCTGAGATGGGATTTGAACTCACGGTCTCTTGCTTTCTAGCCTGGTGCCTTAACAAATCAGTTTTATATGGTAAATGATTAGGAATATGTTCCTAAAACAGTTTGAAAGGCATGGATTGTATCTCACCCAGATCATTTCCTAGAAGTCCTGAGAGCTTTCTCCCTTTAATTCAGTTTTTTAGCTGCTAGCAATATAAACAGCTTTTGTATGAGCATCAGTTCTTATCAGTTCTTCATTTCTATCCTCTTTCTGAAACTGAAAGAAATAAATATTAATATATTTGGAATAATATGCATTACCAAAATATATTACAATTATGCTGCAATATTTTTCTTGTCAAAGGCCAAACTACATATATTGGATCAATTTCCCTGGTGATAGATTAAATGACTGGTTTAATATTAAATATTTAGGATATTTTATCCCTTTCATCAAAAAAAAGGATGAAAGGAAATTATGTATCCTTTTGTTACCATAACAGACTTCTGAATCTGTTAGTACTGTTAATGTGAACAATAATTATTGGTTATACTAATAAATTGCAATAATCTTCTAGAAGTTAGGCAGGATTGACACAGCAGTAGAGCATGTAAAATAGTGTTCCCCAAAGCTGAGACAAGCTGTAATTATAACATAACATTATAGATGGTTTGTATGAGAAAATATTCTTGTGTATACATGTAAGACTCATTTAGTTATCAAATTTATATAGCCACCCATCTCACTCAAGGTGACTCTGGACGATGTACAACAATAGATAAAAAGCAAGAATATAAAAATAGCAAACACAAAAGGCCATAATAATAGATATCTCAACAAACTGGATGTATTTACTTACTTTATTCATTTAATCCACATTTAAAGGCCACCCAACTCTGTAGCAACTCTGGACAGCCTGCAAATAAAAAAGAAAAATGTGTAGAGATACAAATCACGAAGGTTGTGGCCAACCAGAATAACAGGACACCTTCAGCCACTCAACAGACATAGCAATATCAGCTATCCTTCCACAATGCTATCCCAAGGCTTAGGAGAATGTCCAGATTTTTAATGGCTGTACAAATCTCTAGTGGGACATCATTTTAAAGCAGGGTACCCAACCCCGGTCCGTGGACCAGCACCAGTCCGCAGCATGCCAGCAAGCGGGCTGCACAAACAAGCAAAGCTCCATCCTCCAGATGCCAGCAGTATTGAAAGCCATATCCTTTCTGGTCTGTGGAAAAACCTTTCTCCATAGCACTGGTCCCTGGTGCCCAAAAGGTTGGACACCACTGTTTTGAAGGACAGGTGCTACAACAGAGAAAGTATGCTTCCTGGGTGGGACATCATTCTACTTGTTCTTCTCCTGTAGCAATGGCTGCTTACGTAATGTTTATGTTAAAACAGAAGCAATTCTGTGTATAACTTATGTATGTAAAAAAAAAATCACCGCTACGAAAGTGACTACTGCATATTCAAGACAAATCAAAATATTATATGTAGAAGTCTTGTTCGGAGATAAAGGTGTTTCCACAGTTTAATATATTATAAGGAACCCTTTCATCTTTAAATAATGCTCCCTTTGATTTTTCTGCAGCACTATATATATATATTTAGAGGGATAAAGATTGGTGCTCCTCTCCAATGTTTATTTTGACACAGTTTTGTATGAGCAAGAATATTTTACTATTCTGAATGTTCCATTAAGCTGTTAAAGATCTGACTTTGCTGTTATAGAATCTATTTTTACATTGTTTTATGCATAAAAATATTAATTTGATTTCCCAAAGTCCATTGCACACAGTTGTTCCATCTTCATTGCTATTCATAAGGCCAATCTCTTGCTTTCATCACTAGGCAGAAAAGACTGACATGTTTAACCAGCAAGAAAATATGCCTCTGTTATCGCTTGGTACCAACTAGCATGACTACTAGAAAAAAAAAAACTGGATAGTCAAGGCACATAAGGATTCGATAAATAAAGCTTTTTTTTGTCTTGTCTTGAAAGTGGCTACATATTGCTTATATATTTATTATTCAAAATTGAAGTCCCTTGGATTCTGATAAGCTTGGGACTAGTGCCAAGAAACAGCATGCTGTGTGACTACTCTAATGGATGTTTATCAAGTACTGATACATTTCACACTTTTGTCTCTATTCCCGGTACTAATTTTTATTTGGGTATTCAAAAGAAAGCGAACTAAGTAAATAGTTAAATAAGATTCTTAATTCCTTCAGGAATCCCCTCAACCCCGACTATACTATAAAACAAAATCCAAACATATTTAGATTGCATGTATCAAGTGTCAGAGACATTATTCTGCATTATTTCTAGCAGCAGTGACCAGAGAGGCGGTTGAAGCTCTTCATCCATTTTTCAGTCTTGCTTTAACTCCGTTTATTTATTTGCTGAATCCAAGCAATTTGCAACAATATCCATCCTACTTATTTGTGGAACTGCCTACCCAATATCTAAGCTGCAATCTTAATGAGTTGGCTATTTGCCATTTTAAAATGACAGAAGTGAGAACCATTCTCCCATCATCCCAGGGTTCCTTTTTTATTTGTATGTCCCTGGATCCTATTTAGCTATCTAAGACTGCTATGATTACTTTGATTCTGAGGGTTGTTTTTTTTAAACACAGATTTTCCTGCATGGTGACTCTGTTTTTATTAGTATTACAGTTGGTTACACAGTCAGCCAGATGTTTAGACTGTATATAGCATTTTTATCCACCTATTGAGTCTTTCCCATGGATTTGGAGTAGGCAGATATTATTGTTTGATGGTGTGGTGATGCAGGATGTAAGCTGTTCCAAGTAAAGCCATCTTTTGCAATTGACTGATGGTAAATTTGCCACTGCCGATGGTATTCAAGTGGTGCTCCAATTATTTTGGGATTGCACCCAAGGTGCCTATTACTGTTGATATTCTCTTTACTTTGTTTTGCCATGGTTGTTCTACTTCTATTTTCAGGTTTTGAATTTTGTGATTTTCTCTGTTTTTTTTTTTTCTTCTTCTATTCTGCTATCCTAAGGTACTGCTATTCATTATTTTTTATTGGCAGTTGTTAAGTCTGGGATGCTATGTGGCAAGTATTTGTCTGCTTGAATTCTAAAGCCCCATAGCACTTAGCTTCTTCATTTTCAATTATGTTCTCTACTTTATGGCCCCACCAGTTCTTGCTTGCAAGCAAATGGTACTTCTTGCAGATATCCCATTACATCATGGCTGCTACTTTGTCATGCCGTTGTTTGTAGTCAGTTGATTAGAGCCCTTTAGTTTTATTTGATTTTTCACTCATGAACTCAGCTGATCTTAATATGGCACCATAATAGACTAGCAGTTTGACCAAGCTGAAGAGAGTTCATGACAAAGACTGCTAAATAATATATTTTATTTCCTTTTCAGTATATGTAAGTAACAATGCAGATGTTTGTTTCCTGTGAGATTTTTTTACTATGAATTTCTATCTTTCCCATATATCTCATAGACTATAGAGATGAGACACAGCTGATAACTGACAGTTTAACAGAGAGCAGTACTGTTTCTTTGTTAGTTTCAAAATAGTTAAGTATTTCCCATCACTGCATTGTCTTGCATGTTCATAAAAAACTAAAGCTGCTTTCAAGTCAAGTTCAGTTCTTGATTATTATATGGATGCAACCATGCCTTTTTCTTGGGAATAATATGGAAGTAGTTTGCTACTGTCTTCTTTTCACTGTTTTTTTTCAGTTTAGTGAATGTGAGAGAGAGAGAGGGGAGGGGGAGAAAGTGCATTATTTCAATTTTTAACCTAATGCTAGACAGTGTAGTGTTGTACTGTAGTTAATGTTATTCACAGAGATCTTGTTCCAGCCACTCTCTTTTGATTAATCTTATTTCCTGGTATTGTTTTAAAAATGAAATGAAGCATCACGAACCTTGTATACTACCTTTGAAAGAAAAATGGAATGAGATGTGTATCATTATGTATTTTTGTTGTTGTTGTTGAAAATCAACCCTAGCATTTAGAGAACTGTTAGCAAAAAAAGTATAAAGGTGGCCATTCTTCCATCTTATAATTAGAATCTCCAATTGCTTTTCATATTTAATTTATATTCTGCTTTAAAACAATACCAAAAGCACTAGACAAGGTAATACTGAGAACATTTCTGAGATTAATAGCTGGCTCACAACAGCTGTTTTAGGACATCATATTGGGATTTATTTATTTTTAACTCCAGGAGAAATGAAAATGAGATAGACATTCTCCATTATTGCTAAATGCTGACTTGCTAGCATTACACCATAAGCACAAGGCAGGATATCTGTTCATCTTTGTTCTACTGAGTGGACAGTCTAACCAGATTGAAATGGGATTCTATCTTGCCAGCTCACTTGGTTTCAATTTCTAAGCAAATTACTCCTTTGTTGAAACATAACAGGTTTTCTCTAGAATAATTAATATCTAATAAGATAATTATCTTGAAGAATTAAATTAAATTTTCCAAAGAATGTATTTTAACTATACAGCTTTGTAGCCATGGTGGCACAATGGTTAGAATGCATTATTGCAGGCTAACTCTGCTAACTGCAGAACTTCGATCCTCACCGGCTCAAGGTTGACACAGCTTTCCGAGGTTGGTAAAATAAGGAGTCAGATTGTTGGGGGCAATATTGTGATGTTTGAACTGCTCAGAGTGCTGTAAAGCACTATAGAGCGGTATATAACTCTAAGTCAGTGGTTCTCAACCTTTCTAATGCTGTGACCCCATAATACAGTTCCCCATGTTGTGGTGACCCCCAACCACTTATACATCACCGGGTGCCAGGGGCGTGGCCAAAGAAAAGGGAAAAAAATGGCGGACAGCCTTGTTTGGCAACCCCCATGAAATGGGGGTTCGACCCCAAATGGGGGCCCGACCCACAGGTTGAGAACCACTGCTCTAAGTGCTATTGCTATTTCCTATCAGTTTGAAAAGGAACCCACAATTGGATTTTACTGGTTCCTTTGAACTGTATCAAAATTCATGATGATTTATAGTAGATATTTCAACCAGAATGGGAAAGTTATACTTAAATTAGAAGATGATGTCCAGAAATGAATATAAGGATCTAATTATTTATTTGCCACTTAGACACAATTACCCAATTTGATGATTCCCCTTGGGATGAAAATTTTAAGAACTTCAATCCTAACAGCTACCAGACTGAGGAATGCTGATGTAAATGCTTTTCTTTTTTTTACAAATAACTTAAGTTCCCAATGTACCAAGAACTTGGAATATTTTTTTTAACTTGTATACATGCATAATCAATTCCCAAAGCATTCATTTTTGCAAAACCCATTAAAATTAGCAGTCAGTAGTTACTAGGGATGCTTTTGTTGATTTCCACTTCTCTCTGTTTCTTATTATCCCAACCTAAAATTTACTGCATTCCTTTTCTGTATTAGCTGCAAGTTAAAAAGACATCTATACAAAAAGATAAAATCTCAAAGAATCCTCTAGGGCATAAAGGGGCCTTTGCTACTCTCCCACTGACAGTATATAATTTGCAACTGACTGCATTTGAAAACAGATAAGGCACATCAAGATGAATCTAAACATTAACATAATTGAGGACAGAAATGGCAAGCTTTTGCTTTGAACAAAAAGGTTCAGCAGCACTGAGTCATAAAAGATGAAACATTAATGTAATCAGCCGAGACTGTCGACTGACTGAGAGCAACATAGACCAACGACAGGATCCCAATTACAGCACAACCTTCTCAGAACAATCATCTACGAATAGTTCACATTGGAGAAAGAATAATTCACACGCTGCAATGATGAATATTGATTACAAGTATAAAAGAAGCGAGCTGAACTCTAACTAGGCTTACCTAGTTGGTTTTGCAGAAAAGGCCTTCTATTGAAAAGATATTATATTCCTTTTATTTGTAACACTGTGCATGAAAGTTGTTTAATCATAGAGAAAAGATAAGATGTTAGATAAAGGAGAAGATTAGGAGGAGCCTATTAATTTAGGATTTACTTGCCCAAGCTTTAGATATGGCAAGTACAAACAATATTGTCCTTGGCTGTCATTTAATCGTTCAAAATGATGAATAAGTTAGTTTTATCACAGTTAGATGTAAAAGATTATAATGGCTCAGTGTCCTCAGTGGGCATTAATTAAGCCTCTTTTCCCTAGTTTGATGCCTTTCAGTTGTCTTAGACAACTCCCAGAATTCTCAGCCTCTGCCATGTTGGGGAAACTTGATCAAGCAGGAATTAAACACAGGTATGCAGAATGGGAATCCAGAAGAAGAACAGCTGATTCTGCAGGAAATAATTCATTGTGAAGACTATCTAGATTTTGTACATTTAATACGAGAGAGAGAGAGAGAGATGGAAGGGACGTTGGAGGTCTTCTAGTCCAACTCCCTGCTCATGCAGGAGACCTTAATATTGTTGTTGTTGTTGTTAATTGCGAAGTCATGTCCGACCCATCGCGACCCCATGAACAGCGTTCCTCCAGGTCTTCCTGTCCTCTACCATCTTCTGGAGTCCATTTAAGTTCACACCTACTGCTTCAGTGACTCCATCCAGCCATCTCATTCTCTGTCGTCCCCTTCTTCTATTGCCCTCAATCTTTCACAGCATTAGGCCCTTCTCCAGTGAGTCCTTCCTTCTCATTAGGTGGCCAAAGTATTTGAGTTTCAACTTCAGGATCTGGCCTTCTAAAGAGCAGTCGGGGTTGATCTCTTCTAGGACTGACCGGTTTGAACGCCTTGCAGTCCAAGGGACTCGCAGGAGTCTTCTCCAGCACCATAATTCAAAGGCCTCAATTCTTTGGCGCTCAGCCTTTCTTATGGTCCAACTTTCACAGCCATACATTGCAACTGGGAAAACCATGGCCTGGACTATACGCACTTTTGTTGGCAGGGTGATGTCTCTGCTTTTTAGTATGCTGTCTAGATTTGCCATAGCTTTCCTCCCCAGGAGCAAGCGTCTTTTAATTTCTTGGCTGCAGTCCCCATCTGAGGTGATCTTGGAGCCCAGAAAAATAAAATCTGTCACTACCTCCATTTCTTCCCCATCTATTTGCCAGGAATTGAGAGGGCCGGATGCCATGATTTTGGTTTTCTTAATGTTGAGTTTCAAGCCAACTTTTGCACTCTCCTTCTTCACCCGCATCAAGAGGCTCTTTAGTTCCTCTTCACTTTCTGCCATTAGAGTGGTATCATCTGCATATCTTAGGTTGTTGATATTTCTCCCGGCAATCTTAATTCCAACTTTTGATTCATCTAGCCCTGCCTTTCTCATGATGTGCTCTGCATATAAGTTAAATAGGCAGGGCGACAGTATACAGCCTTGCCGGACTCCTTTTCCAATTTTGAACCAATCAGTGGTTCCATGTCCAGTTCTCACTGTTGCTTCTTGACCTGCATATAGGTTTCTCAAGAGACAAATGAGATGGTCTGGTACTCCCATCTCTTTAAGAACTTGCCACAATTTGTTGTGATCCACACAATCAAAGGCTTTTGCATAGTCAATGAAGCAGAAGTAGATGTTTTTCTGGAACTCCCTAGCTTTCTCCATGATCCAGCGTATGTTGGCAATTTGATCTCTAGTTCCTCTGCCTCTTCGAAATCCTGCCTGTACTTCTGGTAGTTCTCGATCCACATACTGCTGGAGTCTAGCTTGTAGGATTTTAAGCATAACTTTACTAGCATGTGAAATGAGTGCAATGGTGCGATAGTTTGAACATTCTTTGGCATTGCCTTTCTTTGAAATTGGAATGTAAACTGACCTTTTCCAATCCTGTGGCCACTGTTGAGTTTTCCAAATTTGCTGGCAAATTGAGTGTAGCACTTTTACTGCATCGTCTTTTAAGATTTTGAATAGCTCAGCTGGAATACTGTCACCTCCACTAGCTTTGTTGTTGCTCAGATTTTCTAAGGCCCATTTCACTTCACATTCTAGGATGTCTGGTTCGAGGTCAGTGACCATCTCATTGTGGTTATCTGGGACGTTAAGCTCATTCTTGTATAGTTCTTCTGTGTAGTTTTGCCATCTCTTCTTAATCTCTTCTGCCTCTGTTAGGTCCCTGCCATTTTGGTCCTTTATCATGCCCATCTTTGCATGAAACTTTCCCTTCATATCTCCAATTTTCTTGAAGAGATCTCTGGTCCTCCCTATTCTGTTGTTTTCTTCTATTTCTTTGCACTGTTCATTTAAGAAGGCATTCTTATCTCTTCTAGCTATTCTCTGGAATTCTGCATTCAATTGGGTGTATCTTTCTCTTTCTCCTTTGCCTTTCGCTTCCCTTCTTTCCTCAGCTATTTGCAAAGCTTCCTCAGACAGCCATTTTGCTTTCTTGCATTTCTTTTTCTTTGGGATGGTTTTAGTTGCTACCTCTTGTACAATGTTGCGAACTTCCATCCATAGTTCTTCAGGCACTCTGTCTATCAGATCTAATTCCTTAAATCTATTTGTCACCTCTACTGTATATTCATCAGGAATATGATTTAGTTCATACCTGAGTGGCCTAGTGCTTTTCCCTACTTTTTTCAATTTAAGCCTAAATTTTGCAACGAGAAGCTCATGATCTGAGCCACAGTCAGCTCCTGGTCTTGTTTTTACTGACTGTATAGAGCTTCTCCATCTTTGGCTGCAGAGCACATAGTCAATCTGATTTCTATGTTGACCGTCTGGTGATGTCCATGTGTAGAGCCATCTCTTGGGTTGTTGGAAAAGAGTGTTTGTTATGACCATCCTATTCTCTTGACAAAATTCTATCAGCCTGTGCCCTGCTTCATTTTGTACTCCAAGGCCAAACTTGCCTGTTATTCCGGTTATCTTTTGGCTTCCTACCTTAGCATTCCAATCCCCCATGATGATAAGGACATCATTTTTTGGTGTTAATTCTATAAGGTGCTGCAGGGCTTCATAGAACCGGTCTATTTCATCCTCTTCAGCACTAGTGGTTGGGGCATAGATTTGGATTATTGTGATATGGAATGGTTTGCCTTGGATTCGAATTGAGATCATTCTGTCATTTTGGGGATTGTATCCCAGTATTGCTTTTCCTATTCTTTTATTGACTATGAAGGCTACTCCATTTCTTCTGAGGGATTCTTGCCCACAGTAGTATACCTGATGGTCATCTGAGTTAAATTCACCCATTCCTGTCCATTTTAGTTCGCTGATTCCTAAGATGTCGATGTTCATTCTTGTCATCTCTTTTTTGACTACATCTAGCTTGCCTTGATTCATGGATCTTACATTCCAGGTTCCTATGGAGAAAAAATCTTTACAGCATCGGACTTTCCTTTCACCACCAGATATATCCACAGCTGAGCGTCCTTTCGGCTTTGGCCCAGTCGCTTCATTCTTTCTGGCGCTACTAGTACTAGCCCTCTGCTCTTCCCCAGTAGCATATTGGAGGAGACCTTATATACCATTCCAAATAAGTGGCTGTCCAGTCTTTCCTTAAAAGCCTCCAGTGATGAAGCACCCACAACTTCTGAAGGCAAGCTGTTCCACTGGTTAATTGTTCTCAATCTTAGGAAGTTTCTCTCGGTTGCTTCTCTCTTGAGTAGTTTCAATCCATTGTTTCTTACAACATTTTACTTTTAGCCACTGAAGAACAATTCATGGTTATTTCAAACTGCAGTTTTAATGGGAATCGGTTTACAGATTCAGATTCCATGCCTTCTCCTATATAATGTTTAAAGCCATCTCTGTATCCCTTATTGAGAAATGTATGGATTTGCATTGTAAATTAGTGGAGTGAAGTGACATCAAGTCAAATCACAATAAATCAGGAAAGTTAGAGACTGTGAATGCATTTGAGACTGTTGTGAAATTAAAATATATGTTTCCATTCAATGTTTTGCCATTCTGCAATTTTAGACAATTGGATGATTAAAGGAGATCAAAGTTATATTACCAACAGTAAAAATAAAGGAAATATAATAAACACTTAAATGATCTTGAAAAGAAAACAAAGTGATTCAATTAAACATGACATGATTCTTTTACATAGAAGAGAATGACATGAACTAATTGTGTTGTCAAGGGCAATGGACAACTGTAATTCACAGAGAGTATGAAAAGGACTACACAAGCAGAGACTGTCCTGGAATAAAAAAATATCCTAAAGAATAAGGGGGGAAAATCCCATTAGCTTTAAAATGTCCTTGAGAAGGAGCAGTAAGTCATACTTGGATAATCATATCTCAGTTGATTGTGTTCTATCCATATATTTCTCTTAAATTAAATCATTGCTACCACTAATGAGTTTTATTTTTGCTTTTCCATGGCTCTTCTGTTTAATCAGACGACAGGCAGATCAGTGATAATCTATTCAGCAAATAAAAAAATAAACCAAAAGATTCAAGAAAACTTTAAAAAAAAATTGTCCTATGTATTCTGATGGATCAAATGCCAACAAAAACGCATAGTTAAGTTGGTCGTACAACTGAGGATGATTTTAGGAGCCTTCTTTCAAGTATCATAAAGATATTTTTTCTGTTAGCAGAATTATTTCTATTTTATTCATTTGAAGGACATATTTATAGTTGGAAAATATATACAGTTAAAAGACTTAAAACATGCCAGAAAAGGACCAGGCTCAGTCAGGGCCATACATTTTTTTATTTTTTTATTTTCACTTTGTTATATCTCAGTTTATAGATTTACAATATCTTGTCCACCAGCAAGATATAAATGGTGGTGGTGGTGGTGATCCTGAATTAATCTACTGCAAGATTAAAGCCTCTTCATTTAAGATTATGAACCATAATTTACCGTGGAGGTCCAATGTGAATTCATAGATAAATGTTAGATTTCCAGTTTTAGAATTGTCAGCCAGCTGGCTTCCAACTGATGATGAGAACTTGGATTGCCCTACTCATTGCCCAGCACCTAGACAGGCAGACAGGCAGGCAGGCAGGTAGATGATAGATAGATAGATAGATAGATAGATAGATAGATAGATAGATAGATAGATAGATAGATAGATAGATAGATAGATAGATGCAATAAGTTCATAGAAATATGACCCTCCAGTTTATTATAATTTCTCAGCCAGAACAATAGTAAGTTGTACTAGCCATGGCATTTTCTACAAGTAATGCTTACTGGATACTGAGAATCAGCAAAAAGCAAGCAAACCCTTTGGATGCCTTCTTTTCAAAGGAAGAATTTTCCTGTCCTCTGGATTCCTTAAGTATTTCCAACATTTCAAGAGGCCATTCTGTGAATGTGAATGGGGCAGGGAATGATTTTTGCCCCAGCTTTACTCAGTTAATAGTGCAAAAATGCTTTACATACTTTCAAATATACGAATGTTCTTGTGTTGTTTTGCGTTCCGGAAGACACATTTAGTGTTTGTTCCAACCAGATCTGGATTTAATTGATAATAAATGATCTCTTGCATATTTCCAGTCAATACCAAGCTGAACAACTCAATCTTCATTTCCAGTGTGACAGTAGCTATTGAAAATTGCATTAAAGGACATTTAACCCATAGACAGAGTTCCAGCTGAAGGGCTGACACATGACAGAAATAAATTGCCCTCATATCATTTACAAATGTTCCCTGATTATTGAAATGCAATCTGTGTAATTTCAATACGTTCTGCATTTTCACACTATAGGAAAATGATCAAGGGGATTTCTCTATACAAGTGGACTGTGCCAGTTTTTAATGACAAAAATCCTATCAAAATGTCTCAACAGGTAGCAGCACCTGTTTTACCTTGAAAGCTAAGCTAGCTCATGCCTACTTAATACTTGAATGGGTTATTGTGGGTATACTGTATATTAGGAAAAATGTTGCAAAATGTCTCAGAAGATAATGTGAAACCGTTAATATACTGCTGACAAGAAAACTGCATGGGTGAGCCCATGAATTGAACTTGACTTAAAGGAGATTTCCTTTTGTTTCTTGCTAATGTGTCTGGTGTAATGTCATATATTTCATGACGTACTGCTCTTGGGATGATTAATTATAAATGTCTCTGTCTTGAGATAAGGATAAAAATTTATGCAAAGAGAGTAACCCAAAGCTCCCCGGCTTATTTGTCTCTCATTCATATCCTCCTTTTTTTTTGCTCCCTATCATAATCATTTTAAGCTGCTGCTATCAAGATACCTTTAAGCAAATGTCATCAAGATATCATCTCTTAAAACAAAACCAATTGGAATTTACTTGAGAAATGCTCAGATAAGTGTTGAAAAATTATTTTATTCGACGGCTAGAACACTGTAGCAAGCAGCAAATATGCGAATTCCACATCTTAAAAAAATGTTTTGAAGTCAGTACGATATATGGATTAGAAAAGTAAACCAGGCAAACCAGATTCAAAACTTGACAAAGATCACTAGTCATGATCCCTCTGTCATAATAAGAATAAAATAGAGAGGGGAACATAAACCAGAATCTCTGCTTTGAATGTTAGCTTGATTGTTAGTATTGTCATTAGTGAACTATGGGAAGTTAATCAGTTTTTCAGAAAAAAAACAACAAAAAACTACATTCTGGACCATTTTAAAAAAAAGAGCCACATCTTGACAGAGACATTCTGTTTTCATGACTGCTATATTCATAATAGTAAAGGACAGTAGTTACTATCTGTGCCAATTTTGGCACAGAAACACTGCCAATGATTAGTGGCTACAATTCCAGATCCCAGAGATAGAATAAATTATTCTTTCGTGGGATATTTCCCCCCCCCCTCTTTTCTCTGTCTGCCTCATTTCCAAACTGAACTTATTTTAATCTCAACTGCTACAACTATATGACTCACAAAAGAGGGAGCTATGTGCATTTGATGTTTTTTTTTCTGATTCCAAGTTAACATTTTCATGGATTCTCTTTGAATGATGATAGACAATGAGTAACTTTTGCAGAATATAAAGAAATTCATTTATTGAAACTCTACCAACATGATATATTTTCAGTTGTATTGCTTCTTGCTCTAGAACAGTGGTGGCGAACCTATGGCACACCTACGCGGTATATAAGTCTCATAAATAAATAAATAAATAACCTAAGCGGTATATAAGTCTCATAAATAAATAAATTAATAAATAAATGCCAGAGGCGGCACTCAAAGCCCCAGCCCCACCTTCCCCTGCATCCCCTCCTCACCAACAGCCTCCCAGAGGAGAGTCACCCCTGGATGCGGCCCGTGCGGAGCAGCACAGCAAAGACATGGCAGCCGGGCAATGGGTACAATACTCCGCCCTTGCACCCTGTCAGGCTCAGATGATGCTGCGGGGCATGGGCAGAGGGTGTGGCCGCCATGGCGCTGCTGGGTCACCTGGGCGATCTGCTGCAGTGGGCCATGGAGATGGTGAATGGCCCTGCAGGTGAGCGGGGTGGGAGCAGGTCAAGGGTAAAGTGGAGGTGGGGTGGGGATGGAGTGGAGTGGAGCGGGGGGCAGGGGTGGTTTTTGGGCACTCGGTCTCTAAAAGGTTTGCCATCACTGCTCTAGAAGCTTTATGGCCATTGCAGTGATACTCCTATACAAAGGGCACATTGTACTTTAACAACATGCTATTAGGACTCTATCACTGAAACATTTTTCCCTGCTTATTTCACACATGTTGTTTTTGTCCTAGAATAAATTTGCTTTGAAGCTGTATACTAAAGAGAAAAGGTGCTTTTTATGGGAACTTAAGAGGCAGCAGATCCTACAATCTAAATCAAGATTATTATCAAGTTAATCTCGTTTTCAAGTATATAGTGCAACATTTCTTCTGATTTTACATAAATGAGCTAGCTAAGGGTCCTATTATACATAATGGAACAGTTGTTTTCTGATATTGACTCATTTATTCTGTAAAACCTAAGGTGATTGGGGTCTAGGGAGTTGGACCACCTCATTACTCTGTCTTAACTCACTTTGTCTCAGCCATGATGTTCTCTATTATCATTGTAGCTAAGATACCTAAGAAAAAAGGTCTGAAATGATTGAATATAGGAAGGGAAAGAAAGAGAATAATTTAACCTCCCTCCCCTTTGATACTGTTTTAATATAATAATTAGACAAATCTTCCCTTTCTACTTGACTGAGGCAAATGCATGAATTACAAATGTAGTTTAACCCCAACATGTTGTATTTTATCATGCTTTGTACTTTATCACTTTATCTTCTGGTATCAGAAGGGTATTTGTTTGATATCAGAAGGCTACAAATCGCAATGTGCCTCGTGTTAAGTCACAAGATTTAAAAATTAACAAATGTCTTAAACAATATTAAGATACTTGGAAATGAAGCAAAAGATTAAGAGGACTACACTGGCATTTTCTTGTTAGTATTGTACCTGGCTAAAAAAAAGTATTATTTTCATCCATGCGTAGCCCTATCATGTATTTTAAAGAAGACATCTTTTCTGCATAATTAAAACTGTCATGACATATCCCACAGTTATCTATCCGCTGAAATAAGTCATCTCTGAACAAGCAAGCCATAGCACAGACCCAACATGCAATTCATCTTTGAATTACTGCAGGACCTATGTATCTCTTGTGTTTGAAAGCTTTATAAGCCCACGTGTACCATTATATTAGAGTCTCCTACCAAATATTTTGTTGTCACCTTGACAATTATTCTTGGTGAACCTGGGTATGAATGGGCTGCCATCTATGTTATGCTTGTTTCTCTGGCTGTTATTATTCACCTTCTCTCCAAACTTTGCTGTAGTCTGGCAGAAGCACAGACCCTATAGACTGAAAGTAATGTTTCCTGGCAATCCTAAGCTTTTTGCATTTCACTTTTTTCCATTCCTCTTGGTCTGGCTATTTACTAGAAAAACCAACAAGGATGTCTTATGTTGTGTTCTTCAAAAAGCTGTTGCAATGCCCTGTAGGGCATCCTTGCTGTTTGTCCTAAATTGAGATGACAATGTTGCTCATATTAAATTGCCTTCTTGCTTGACTTGGCATGCTGGGATCCATATCTGTTAATATAGGAATGTCCAGATGTCCTGCTAGGAAAGCAATTTGTTCCCTGGTAGGATGTCTATAAAACAGCTGGTGCAAGAAACCATCAGAGGTGATGTGAGAGGCAAGTTATGTTTTTCTTGATTTAATGGAAATTTTTACTGATCTACCCCCATCCTTCTCTCAGATTGTCACCAGTGCAGTATGTATCCATCGTCAGTCACCTCTCCTCCCATTCTCATAGTCCTGTCATATCTTGCTAGTAGCGAGACAGCCTTCAGAGCCTGAATGCTATAATAGATACTCTGACAATGACAAATGGGCTATTAATGAAATTTGAGATGGGGGATACCCTAGAGAAATGGCAGAGCTTTCACATGTTTTTACTAAACATCAGTTTTGTAACTCATATTGGAAGACACTGGAAAGTGGCCTCTGAACTGGAAAGCAGATCTTGGTCTATGAGCATAAAAACAGCCAGATAATAAGCTCTGCTAAAAGCTTGTTGACAGGTCTGTATTAAAATCTATACTCTTTTCTAATTCCTGAATTGCAAGTGTTCATCTGTATAGCCACTGGTTGTTTTTGTTTGTTTGTTTGTTTGTTTTTAATGGGAAATGACTGAGAGAATTGACAACAAAATGGAGCAAATATGGAGTAGAGCTACATATGCAGATACTTCGGCAACTAATCCTTTATAAAGCATTCAGAGAAGCCAGCCATTTAGCTATTATCCATTAAGCCTATAAATTAAAGTTAAAAGCATGAAGAATAAAGATTGTAATAACCTTTCTTGGCGCTATGTTTTTTTCCACCCTTGCATGAATCATATCATCTCTTGGCATCTGGATCAATGTCAGGATAATTTGTGCACTGTGCTCCTATAGCAACGTGGTTTGTGATACATAATGCAGCACTGGATACATCTCATTATAAGAATTTCTTTTCTTTTAACTGATGAAACTACAGCTTTGTACTTTAATATGAGGAATAGTAGCAGCTGCAGCCATAAAAACAGGTAGAGCTTCAATCCCAGTCTTGACACCACCACCTTGAACTGCGAGATGGGCAGCAAATAAATTTGATAATCACCATCATCACCTTGACAATACTGTGCAGATACCCCTGAAAGATGTCACCAAATGCAGAAATAATGTTCTTATTCAGATTAATGAAATAATCCAGAACGATTAATCACACTTTTAGAAAGTATATTATTTTGCAATCAGGCAGAATAATCCAAACCCTTTTCTGAAATGCTCTGATATTAACTTCTGAGATCAAAGTGACAATTCGGCAATGTTTGTGTCTCACTGGTCACTTTTGGACTAACATATAATTTCTTCAGTTTTTCTGATGGAATTTCCCAGAAATATAAAAAGCAGCTTCAGAGACAAATGAGAAAGGCATGAAGGGAAAGGCAATGTCATTTTCTAATGTTGGCAACAGAGCACAGCAGCTTTAGTGTATTGTGGTTTGTTTGCCAAGTTTAAAATATAATCAATTCATAGAGGAGTGCCAAAGTGAAACTACAGAAAAAGCTGAAGGAAGTGTTTTTGTTTCCATAAGTAATAATTACAAATTATCCAAACTTTAAAAATTTCTGATGAGAGAAAAGTAGGCAAATAGAGGTCCTTTTCTGGATGATATTGTGCAATAAATGGATTATTGTTGATAGGTTATTGTGAAGAATTTCATACAAGCACACCATCCAAAAAACACACACATTTTGTGAAAACATTTTATTTTATACAAATATTTAGGACATAACTCTGGAAAATTCATACTTTTGTTACTTAGCATGATTTAATTTTTATAATACAAATTCTATATGTTGAATATATTTGCCTCATGAGGAGCTATCAGAAAAAAAGGTCTGCAGGAACGGGCCCTTTTATAATAGTCGCATTAATAAAGATCTGTTGTTGTTTTTCAAATCAAAGGAGTAGCTTTCTCCTTATTACTCATCTCATTCTCATTTTTATAAGAGATGAGTAAATGTTTTTTTTTTAAACATTCTAGAGGGCTAGAGCTAGAGGTCCTAAATAAACTATGGTGCTGAAGGTGGAAAAGCTGTGTTTCTTGCTACTTCTGTAAATCAGTTTCAAAATCTCTTATGTTGGCTAGGTGTTTATATGGGCAGGGATACCAGAAGAAAGAGAGAGAGAGGGAAAGAGAGAGAGAGAGAGAGAGAGATCATACTCAATTTATTCCCAAATTTTCATGGATTAAGGACTCTTGTCCCCACTGAAAAAAAAAAAAATCTTCCTACACATTTCATCTCAACCATTTCAGATTCACTATTCATCTTTAATTCCAGCTGCTTTGTATTTCACTTTTAATAGAGGACTGGAGGCTAAATCATACAAGGAACGGTTGCTGGAATTGGGTATGTCTAGTTTAACGAAGAAAAGGACGAGGGGGGACATGATAGCAGTATTCCAATATCTCAGGGGCTGCCACAAAAAAAAGGGAGTCAAGCTATTTTCCAAAGCGCCTGAAGACAGGACAAGAAGCAACAGATGGAAACTAATCAAGGAGAGAAGCAACCTAGAATGAAGGAGAAACTTCCTGATAATTAGAACAATCAACCAATGGAACAACCTACCTCCAGCAGCGGTGAATGCTCCAACACTGGAAGTTTTTAAGAAGAGACTGGACAGCCATTTGTCCGAAATGGTGTAGGGTTTCCTGCCTGAGCAGGGGGTTAGACTTGATGACCTCCAAGGTCCCTTCCAACTTTATTATTATTGTTATTGTTACTTTCCCCCATCCCATTTTTTTTCTTGGAAACATTATCAGAAGAATAAAATTACAATATCATTTGTGCTGTTCATGACTACATCTAATGAATCAATTCAAGGATGGCAGATCAAACACAAAAAAGAATATGGTACTTAGAGTTCAGCATTCTATCAACTTTCTGGAAAGCATATGTAGCCACCTTTTCTCCTCCCAAACATAGAAGACATTGGGGTTATTTTTTTAAAATGGTGAAGGATGACCAGAATTGTCTATGGAGATCCTCAATCATCCAGGTCATGGTTGTTGCAAAGGTGCTTTTTCCAAAAGGCAATTGGACTTTGTTTTTTTCCTTTGAAAACATTTCACTCCTTATCCAAAAAGTTTCTTCGGTTTGTTTGTTTGCTTCTTCTTCTTCAGAACTGAAGAAACTTCTTGAATGTGAAGTGAAACCAGATGGATTTTAGCTACAACTAAGAGAACACACCACACTTTTAGTCGGATGTAACTGCAGAAGCTACCTCAGGCATACCGAATATAGTTAATTTTCTTTTACATTTCCTTTTTTGCTAGTTTAAAAAATACTAGCTAGAGAAACAACTTTTTAATTTTGTAAGCAATGGCCTGTCTCAGTGGTGGGATTCAAATATGCGAACAACTGGTTCTCTGTGTGAATGCCATTTCTGGAAGTCCATTCTGGGCCTGAGCAACAAAAAATTAACTAACTGATTCTGCCGAATGGTACGAAGTGGCTGAATCCCACCACTGGCCTGTCTTCTGCTCTTAACTTTATGAAGTTATCGGTTTTCTAGAAAAATTCCTACCATATTACAAATGAGAGGACAAAGGAACTTTGTTCAAATATTCCTTACACCATAGTGAGGTTTCCCTCTGTTGCAAAACAACTTGTAAATGTTTGTAGTGTGGTTTTTAGGCTTAGCATTTTGTATCAATACAACCAATAATGTTGGTTGTATACATTAAATGTTCTTCCATACAAAAATGCAAGGAAAAGTACATGTCAAATGTATTTAATTTCATTTCAACATGCCATTTCTCTATAAATAGGATACTCTTTGTCTCACTTATTTTTGTGATCCCCCGTTTTGGATTGAAATATTGACTATCGGGGCTATTTTTAATATTATTTTTCATTTTGTTTATTAGAAGTAGGCCAAAGAGAATCAATTCCCCTATTAGCTGAGGAAAAACACTGTTTTCCTATAAAACTCCCCCTATCTGAGACAAGACATGTTTTCAAACGTAGATATCGTTTGGCATTTAGACTGGCAGGCTGGCTACAGTATTGGGTATACCAGCTAACTATTCATAAAACTGACAATGTAGCTAAAAGTCATAGAGTCAATATAACTAAAGGTCATGGAATCTATTGAAATGGATCTAAGAAATCAAGTTCAATCCTGTGCATTCATAGTCCCAAGCCTGATAGATGACTATCCAGCTATTTTTGAAAACTTCCAGTGAAGGGGAAGAAACCACTCCATGCAGCAACCTATTCTATTGATTGACAGCTCTTACCATCAAGAATGGAATGGAATAAAACAGAACAGAACAGAACAGAATAGTCTTTATTGGCCAAATGTGATTGGACACACAAGGAATTTGTCTCTGGTACATAAGCTCTCAGTGTACAAAGTGAAAAACCATAAATCATAAGATACAATCATAAATTATAAGATACAACCAACAAACTGATAGTCATAAGATACCAATAGGAGCAGATAATAGGAAAGATGAGAAGAATAATAGTAATACATTTCTTCCTAATATGTACTCTGTATCTATATTCTTGAAGTTTCTTCTCAACAATTGTAGTCTTACCCTTTGGAGCAAGTGAGAATAAGTCCAAACCTTCTACAATGTCACTGCCCTTCATATATTTGAATGTAGCTCTCATGTCCCCTCTTCTACAAGCTAAACATTCCTAGATCTTTTAACTATTCCTCACTTTTTGCCATCTTGGTAGCCCTTCTTTAGACTTGCTCTAGTTTGTCCATGTCTTTTTTAAATGGGAGTGTGCAGAACTGAATGCAATACCCCAAGTGAGGACTAACCAAGGTCAAGTAGAATGGGGCAATTACTTCCTGTGATCTGGACTCTACACTCCTCTTGTTGTTCCTCAAGATGTTATTTGCCTTCTTTGCAGTTGCATTACACTGATGGGGCATGTGGAGCTTCTCATGTGTGTGGCTCTTGAGCCAGATTTCCCCCCATTCTTTACATATTTCTTTTGTTTTTCATGTATAACTTCACATTTCTCCCTGTTAGATTTTATTCTGTTTATTCCTGTCTACTATTCTATCCTAAGATTTTTTTTTTTTTGAGTTTTACCCCTCTCCTTCCAAATATTAGCCCAATGGTAGTCAACCTGGTCCCTACAGCCCACTAGTGGGCGTTCCAGCTTTCGTGGTGGGCGGTAGGGGTTTTGTCCAATACTGAAGCACTTTCCTTTTTTTAATTTAATTGACTTTTTAAAAAAATTTCATAGCATTATTTAAAAACATTTTCATTAGGTTTTCATAAAATTCCCCGTGACAATTGAAATTTCTGAAAATATACTATTTGTATTGCACGCGCATAAGTTTAGTTCACGTTATGTAAGTGAAACTAAATGGCTCTATAGTGCGACTGCACACAAAAGAGCCTTGTCTCAGAATAGCTCGCGCATCTCCCCCCACACCACCCAGCTGTAACAGACAAGCAGAGCTGATAGTCGGCACCCCCCCAAACCCAATCCACGATGCGTGAGAGGCATGCGCAGACGACGATACACAGTGCAGGCTCTTTTGTTTGCGGTCACACTGGTCAGTATGCAGTTAGATTTGTGAGAGTGAGCACATGCCTACAGCTTCAAACAAAATATTGTGAGTCCATGTCTCAAAAAAAGAAATACGCTCGTGGCTATTTGCCAGAGTATCTGAAGATGGGTTTCATAGAATCTGTTGTAAATAAACAACATCCAATGTGTTTACTGTGTCATAAAACATTATCCAATGAGGCAATGAAGCCAAGTCGATTGCGAGAACATCTTTCTACAAAGCATCCGAATGATAAGGACAAGCCCATTGAATATTTTCAGGAAATATATAAAAGAATTAAAAATCGTTCAACAATCGTTGCATCATTTAAGAAACAACATGCAGAAAACGAAGATGGATTAACTGCCACTTATCGCATTTCACAATTAATTGCAAAAAGTGGTAAAAGCTATAATATTGGAGAAACTGTAATAATACCCTCTATAAAAGAATTTATCTCAACGGTAATGCATCAGGATACACCTGAAATTTTAAAAACATTGCCCCTAAGCGATAGCACAGTAAAGCGACGAATTGAAGAAATGGCAGTTAATATTGAAAAAAAACTGATAAGTATTCTCCAAAACTCTTCATTTTCCATGCAATTGGATGAGTCTACCATTGCAGATAATAATGCTTTATTGATAGCATAGGTACGTTATTTTGATGAAAACAATACATTACGAGAAGAAATGCTATTTGCAATAAATCTCATTACAGATACAAGAGGATTATCTATATTTAGTACTGTGAAATCATACTTTACAAAAAATAATATTACTTTGAATAATATTGTTGCATGCGCTACTGATGGAGCACCATCAATGGTAGGTCGTTATCGTGGATTTGTTGCTTATTTGAAGGAAGAAGTGCCAAATGTTTTATGTATTCATTGTGTGGTGCACAGACAACATCTTGTAGGAAAACATCTAAGTACAAGTCTCCATTCATCATTAACTATAATAATTCGAGCCATAAACAAGATCAAATCCAATGCAAAAAATGATAGAATGTTTCGACAAATTTGCCAGGACAATAATGAAGATTTTATTATGTTACTTTTGCACACAGAAGTTCAGTGGCTGTCAAAGGGTACATCTTTGGTTCGTTTTGTAGCATTATATGATAGTGTCATACAATTTTTTGAAAGTAATAATGAGACCAATCTGTGTCAACAGTTAAAACGATAAAGAATGATGCCTTTTATTTGGCAGATATTTTCAAGAGATTTCATGATGTCAATTTGCAGCTTCAAGGAGCTAATAAAACTCTTATAAGTTGCCAAAGTATTGTGTCATTATTTATTGACAAACTTGAACTACTTTGTTATAATCTATTGAAGAGAGAATTGCATCAGTTTCCTGAATTATCATCTATAAAAGATGATGTAACTCCAGAGGATATTGACAGATTCAGTAGCCACCTCAACGAACTTAAATTGGACATAGAAAAACAATTTGAAGATATTTTGAAATTGAAGGTGTATGACTGGATGAAACATCCTTTTACCACAAATATTGAAGAGGCTGATACAACTTGCCAAGAAGAACTGTTAGAAATTAGATATGATAAAGAAAGTAAACATAAATTCGATAGTGGTGGATATGAAAACCTATAGCAAAGTAAAAAAAATGCCTGTCTTATATCCAAATATGTGGAAAATGATATTCAGTTTATTGATACCTTTCCCTACCTCATATCTTGTGGAATCAGGCTTTAGTGCTGTTAATCATATTATGACCAAAGAAAGAAACTGCCTGAATATTTCTGAAAGAGGAGACCTTTGTTTGTTCCTTATAAAAATTGAGCCAGATATCCAGTATTTAGTTTCACAGCCTCAGCCTCAGGGATCTCATTAATAATTTAATTAATTAAATGTAATTTCATCAGACTTCATGCTTCTATGTATGCAAAGTATAAATAAAAAGATAGATTTAACTACAGTAAGTTGTTTTATAAAGATTTATTCTGCCAAACTTAGCAAAAGTCCGACATAAAGTATTTGGTAAGTAATTATTATTATATGCTTTAACTTGCTATAACTCTGCTTTATAAATTTTATAAAGTAAAGTCACTTCCCTACTTTATAAATCACCATTACTGTGGAACTGATGGGCGGTTAGAAAATTTTACTACTAACAGAGATACAAAAGTGGGCGGTAGGTATAAAAAGGTTGACTACCCCTGTATTAGCCAGTCCTACATGGGGGCTGCTACAGAGAAGACCCACTTTCTTGTCCACACCCCTCTGATCTCTTGCGAGAATGCAACTTTAAGGAAACCATCTTTACATGTTCAAAAAAACACAGGCTGAATCATTTGGGGTAATATGATAAGAAAAGCAATGTACTTAAAAAAAATCTTGTAACAGTTTTTTTCCTTTTAAGCTGTCCATGTTTTCTGTAGTCACAACCTGACAGCTTATTTTTTTATGCAGTTCATCTACTATCTCCTGACTTATGGACTGTCAACACACAAACTTTAGACAGTCTGTTGAGTATTTCCTCTTTTTTTCATTCTGGCTATAAAAAATATCTCAGCTTGAGTACAAGAGGATCGATCAGTGGTAAGAGGAAGGATTCAAGTTTTAAAATAACTCTTATTAAAATCTGAAAATGTGGCTAAAAACAACAGGTTAATAGTCGATTTGTGTGCATTGCTGTACTAATTATAATTTTCCGTGTGAGAAATTAATACTGATTACTCAAAACATAAACATATGAGAATTGAGGTCGTCTGGATTTGTTTTTAATTACAAAGCAGTTCAGTGTAGCACAATGTAAGCTCTTGCTAGGGGTGAAAAAGTGAAAAATGAATATTATTCTTTGCTTCTTTCAGTTCAGCTTATTCCAGGTTTTAACTTGTGTGATCCAGTCTGGACAATATGAGCTGCCTGTGCATACTCTTTCTTAGTAGCTACCTTCTTTTTATCTCCTGGGTATCTTCTGTTTGTTTCTTTACAAATCTTTATTAGGTTTTTTTGTGGAGCAACACTATTTTGTTCAGCTATTTTCCATGCTCCTCCATCCCCAGGAACAAATTTGCAGGTGTCTTTGTAACATCTCCTTAGCACTGCTTAGCACAGTTAACATTGCTGTCAATTTAAGAGAATCAATTTCTTCGAATCAAATATATAAGCGCAACTACCCTAAATTCAAGAACCTCATCATTATAGAGTTTGTTTCTACTGTTTCCAGGTCTTTAACTAAGACTTCTTTATTGAATAGTATCAATGTCCTGAACAGTTGATCTTCTATTCATTTCTCTAATCTGAAGGAGAAAATAGTTAGAAAGACATGTTAGGAGTTTTCAGGAAAGATAGTATTTGGTAGAATTGATTAAGGCATCTCACTGTGATTCATGCTAACTGAAAGAAGGCAAGCTAACTGAAAGAACTGAAGTCATCGGCTATGACAGGGGTAGGCAACCTTGGCTCTTTTATGACTCGTGGACTTCAACTCCAGAATTCCTGAGCCAGCCATGCTGGCTCAGGAATTCTGGGAGTTGAAGTCCACGAGTCATAAAAGAGCCAAGGTTGCCTACCCCTGGGCTACAAAGACAAAAAGTGAAGTATGGTTTTCAAGTTGGCAGCATATGCTGGTAACTGGAAGGTTGCATTACAGTTATAACCGCAAGATTATGATGTGTTTTTTTTATTATTTTACTTGTTTACTTGTTTACTTGACAGCATTATATAAACTCCGTCTATTTTATTTGTTAAACTCAAATTGTGCCTTTAGGATACCGTACATCTCTCAGTGTCAGCTATTGGAGTGGTCTATAAGCTCAACATGAACTGACAGTGAGCCCTTATTGTTAACAGATTTATTTCTTATGTTTTATGGTCTCATGAGGAGCAAGAAGAGGATTTGGGTGCTGATCTTGAGAATCGCATACAGTCACCATTGGATCTTGAACGAAAATACAACCTTTTCTTTCTCTTTCTTCATATTTATGCTGTTGCATATTTTTTTTACTATTAGGAGTGGGGGAAACTGAACTATTTTTCCCATTGCTTGGTGCAACTTAATCATCAAAATTAGAAGTAGAGAAAAACATGGTATGTTATGGAAGGCTACAATCAACCTGTAAATTTTTTACAGGCGATAAAAGCTGTGGTAATAAGGGGATAGGTATCAACTAAAGACCACTCTTAGCAGGACAGAGAACATCAAAATGTGATTAAAATCATAAAACCACTTGAATACACTTAAACTAGCTCACATAATGCTTTAAATAAAAGATTTATTGGGGGGAAACCTATATTCCCTTGCTAAATGATAAACCTTAACTTGTTGCTCTTTTTAATTGCTGATACATAATTCATATCTCCAACATTGTCTTCCGATATATATTATTCCATATATTGACTGGCCTCACACATCACACCAGGCTGCATTACATGGTTTTAACTTAAATGGATTTTGTGAACCCATCTTCTACACTTTGGAAACCATGATTATAGCGACAAGTGTAAACCAAGCCAGTTGTAGTTTATTCAGTAAACCATGTGTGATGCTTCCCTGTCAAAAGATATGCTTGGAACTCAAGTCTGAGAGTGAAATTAGGTATTTGTTGTTTCTTATTTACTATTAAGCTAATTTGCTTTAGGAACAAGAGGCATAACTAGGCTTCCATGTTACTCTGGAGGGAACACCTCAAACAAGCAACCTCTTTGCTCTCAGAAATGATGGTCTTCTCCCACCTCTAGTTTTCAAATGAAAGCACAGCTTTTCATAGCCTGATTTGCAGATCATAACTAGATTCCTTTTTCTTTAGTCAGAGTGAGATGAATGAGCCTATTAAATTGCCTTCTATTGAAGTGAAATTGCTTTATTGTTTGTCAGAGATTAGGCTAGTAATTAACTTCAAACAACAAGAAATGTGGGTGGTCTCGGTGGGAACTCCTCATAGGCTGTTTTTTCAAAATATGGTGATAATTGTTTTTCATACATGCGATAGTTCTTTTAAGACTCTATCAGAGTTCTAGGTGAGAAAACTTTGGCCACTGATTAAAAAAAAGTGCTGGATGTGATTTGTGAGTGTACTTCCTGAAAAAGAGGGATGGTAAGTGAGATGTAGAATCACCCACAATTGCTTTTCCTGCTCTGCTTCCATTACTAAGAGTGCCCGTTGAATCAAAAAATTTTTAAGTTGAACTCCCTTTGTAGGATATTAGGATAAAATCCAATGTACTATGAATCATAGTCTATGCTTAATGGTTGGGGCAGTCTAAAGCTGACATGTTTATCCTTATAAGAATATATTCCTAGACTTGCTGGCCATCTTCAGTGGAAATAGTTCCGTCTCCCCTGACATCATGAGTTTCTTCATCTAGTTTGAATAAAGTTGCAATGTCTTGCATTAACCCTTGACCTTTAGTAAGTAAAGCAAAACAGAGTCATTTCATATAGACCAGACATGTTAAACTCAAAGCCCAGGGGCCAGATCCAGCCCATGATGTGTTTAGATCTGGCCTGCAAGCAGACTAGTAGGAGGAGTGATTGAATATTTAGGGGGGGGGGGTGAGCTGAAACATCAGCAACACCAGAGAGGCCTGGGGGAGAGTCAGCTGGAGCTGCTGTGTTGCTGGGGCTCTGCTAAGGTCCCAGAATCGGCACGCATGGCTCCAGCGGATCAGGGCTTCCAGCACCTTCGGAGGTAGTCTTCAGGGGAAGAGTCAGCTGCGTGAAAAGGCCAGCCAGGCAGTGGATGAACATATGGGGGAGGAGAGGAGAGGATATGAAAGAAGGGTTTTTGGCGGGAAGGAGAAGAAGTGAGGGAGGAGAGAATAGGAAGGAAAGAGAGATGTCGGTGGGGCAAGCCTGAGTGAGAGAAAGGGGTAGAATAGGAGAGGCTTCTATGGGGCAAGTCTGAGGGAGAGAAGGGGACAACAACTGGCCCTTTGAAGGCAACCATAATGCTGATGCGGCCCTCAATTAAATTGAGTTTGACACCCCCGATATAGATGGCTTTGAAGTTGTATGTCAGCATTTAACTAAAGGAAGTTTCAGCCCAGGCCTTGCATGTGACAAGATCCATTATCAATTCCACAATGCAGATAAATTCTGATTATGAAATATACTATAGCTTTTTTGCCTTTCATTGCAGAGATAAGAGTAAAACAATTTTCTATAAACTTTCTTTTTAGCCCATGAATAAAGACTGTGATTAATATTTGTGATAGTGATCTTCCATTACTTAATCCAGAGGAAAGATTTTTCTGAACTTTTTCATGACTCACTTGCAAATTGAAAACATAAAACAAATAAAAATAAAAATCTCCCCAGCATCCCAAGTGTAAAGGCATCCAGTCATATACCTCAATGGCAATTCTACTTGGCTTACCATAGAAACAGTAAAAGGAAGGATGATTGATCTGGATGGCATTCATGAAGGTCAATGAAATGGTCTCTTAGTTGCAGCTCAATATGCTAAGAGAGTGCTGTTTCATCTCTCAGCATCTCTCTGAAGTTGCTTTGAGGATTCAAGAGATGTGGCAATCACATTCAGTATCAAACACTTGAGGTGATATGTGTTGATAGGTTCAAAAACTGACATTGCTAAAAGTTCCATTTTGTTAGAATTGGGGAGAGAGAGAGATATTGGGGGGATTAGGAGAAGTAGTCTCTTGATCACCCAATATTGTGACTGGATTTGCAACCAATTTTGACCTATCCCTGTGTTAGACATACTGTATTTCTGAATGGGAAGATACCTTGTAAAAGCAATGCATTCTACTTTAGAAACAGCAGCCGATCACTGCCTTGCACTTGAAGAGTTAGTCTACGATCCCTTTTGAGAAGATTTTCTTCAAATTTTCATAGGGACCCAAGTCCAGAATTGCTGTTGTGCTAACATGAAGAGCATGAAGAATATTAGCTGTTCTGTCAAATAAGAAGGTTTTAAGAATTGTCCATGTATTTGTTTTTGTGCTGTAACTATCCACCAATATTTGCAATAGCAATAGAACTTAGACTTGTATGCCGTTTCATAGTGCTTTACAGCATTCTCTTAGCAGTTTACAGAGTCAGCATATTGCCCTCAACAATCTATTACCAACCTCGGAAGAATGGAAAGCTGGGTCAATCTTGAGCCGGTCAGGATCAAATTCTTGGCTGTGGGCAGAGTCAGCCTGCAGTACTGCATTCTAACTACTGTGCCGCCATAGCTCCTGCACACCAAGCTGTTTTTGTGATGCATTATATAATGCAGGACAGATGCATTATAGACGTATGGAAAATGTTACAAATGTATCTTTATTCAATAAATCAGCTGTATTTGAAAAGCAACATACATATCCATGTGTGTATATATGTGTGTAAACAAGAAAAAGAGAGGGAAATGTTACACTTACGCAGTGCAGGATTTTAAAATTTTCTGAGATTTAGAATTACCTCTTATGTTTGTGGCATGTGTGTCTTATTGAGAAAATGTGAAAAACTATAATTAATGCTTAAATAATCTTGATTCCAATAGTAATTAAGTGTGACTCTCTAGATGTAAACGGCAGTTATAGATTTAATTTTGGAAGTTAGGCTAAACTGGTAGATCTACTAAGGAACATTCTTTCTCTTTCACTAATCTCACTTCTTCTCCTCAAATAAATCCTGAACTACAAAAAATGTCATTGGTGCATCCTATTGGATTTTGTGCCTGGTACTCATTCAGGGTTAGTGGCTAAAAGGCCATATTATCAAAATAACGTAAAATAACTAGGAAAGAAGGGTGCTTATTTATTACATTTATATTCTGCCTTTTATCTAACAAACTTGTTTAGCTTACCACCCTGCAAAATCATTGCAGTTGAAAGGGACAGATTCCATTTGAATTTTTATAACTTATCAGAAATTAATACCTGTGTTTTACATATGGAATTCCATGCCAATTGATTGGGCGTATGGTGGTGCAGCAGTTAGAGTGCAGTACTGCCGAGGTGGTGCAGCAGTTAGAGTGCAGTACTACAGGCCACTTTAGCTGACTGTGTTCAGCAGGTCAGCGGTTCAAATCTCACCGGCTCAAGGTTGACTCAGCCTTCCATCCTTCCGGGGTAGGTAAAATGAGGACCCAGATTGTTGGGGGCAATGTAAATATATATATACATTGCTTACTGGTGTACACCGCTTAGAGAGTGCTTGCACTTAAAGCGGTATATAAGTCTCATAAATAAATAAATAAATAAATAAATAAATATTCATTTCCCCACTCTCACTGGGTATGCACGATGGTATACAAAGTACAGTTTAAAAACAACAGACCAAAAAAACAAAATAAATATAGTCATAACGGTAAGACAATATGGAAAATTATAAAATGTGCTCAGAATTTTATAGATAAGAATTAGTATTTAAAATCAGGCTTGGAAATAGATTGCTGGCTGAGAAATCTATATTATGTACCCAAGAAGGAAATTTCAGGTTTTCCATCATCATTTGTACAAGCTATAATTTTCCAAACACTTTTCAAAGGTATAAAGCTGTTCAAAAAGTGTTTGAAGCTGAGTGTCACTATGGCCCCAATAACATTTAGACTCTCAAATTCAGATTAGTCTTTTGATCAAAGTAGAATATACCAGATCCTCTCTTTGCCCTGAAGGCTGTCATCTGAGAAAAACATAAGAATTTTAAAAAAAGCAGAACAAGTTATGTTGTTTATATCCCAAATTCTCATCCAATAACCATCCATCCCAATCTCTAGTTCATTTTGTTTGCTATTGTTGTACAGTCACCTTATAAATCGTTATAGCAATTGTACAAAATAACAGCAAAAAATATGCTGTTTATTAAAAGAAGAACTATCAATGGGTTACAATTGTCTGGAGATTTTTGTTTTGTTGTATTTTAAAATATTCAGTTAAATTCCAGTCTGCTCCCTGTTCCCCTTCCCTTTTATCACAACTATAACACTGGGAAGAAAAGCAATAATAATTCCCTCTTTCACAATCTTTGGTTTAAAAATGTTTTGTCAGTGAAGGACAGTGAAAGAGTTGAAACTTCAAATCAAATTTTCAGTATCTTTGTCTACTTTGACCTTAACTATTCTCCATACAAGATTGGAAAAAATCAGTTCATCTCATAGTGTGACAGTCTCAGAAAAGAAAAAAATTCAGTGGAAACCAAGCTTCCCTCTTCCTCAAGTTAATTAGCACTAATAAAAAGTATTTCTCTTCATCTTTTTGACACCTTATAGCAAATTCTAATAAGAGTCGTTAAATAAAAAAAATGAAATAATTCATTATACATTCTGCCAATAGGGAAAATGAGTTGCAGTTTGTATTCATATGCATAGTTGTTACTCATTTTCACATTTTTCCCAGTATTCTCTGTCAGGTTCTAAGCCTGCAAAACTAAAGATTTCTCAGTTCTCCATGACAATAGAGCAGCATTTCACATACAACTGTTAGTCAAATTATAACAGAACTTAACAATTTTGACACACTACCATGGGTGAGAGAAGATCTGAAGGCAGAAAGAAATACTGTTTGAATAGCACTCTGAATATGTAGTATCCTCAGTTGACAGGTTCCCCAAATAAATCAGGTTTGTGACAGATTGAGTAGAATGAGGGTGAAGGTTCGTTCTCCGAGCTTGTGGACTGGTTTCCAAGCGTTTAATTACCAGAATAGGTAACATCATCAGTGGCATTTAGGGGATGTCTGTGTCAGTACTCTTCTGTTTATAAGGGCTTCAGATATGGGTGTGTTAAGTGAAGGTTTTGTGATGGGTCAGGTGTGAGTCATCATAGAGAGGCTTGTGATGGGAAGTTACTTCAGGTCAGGTCATTGGAGGGTGTGAATAATCAGTGGGTCAGGAGTGAGTCATCAGTGGAAGACTGGTGATGGGTCTTATGATGGGGAGATTACATCAGGTCAGAGTCAATGGAAAGTAAACTGCTGTGGGGGAGAGGAGGTGCTTGCGTAGGTTGGTTGAGGGTTGATGCTGTCTCTGGTTGGCTGTGTGGTTGACTTGGATTCTGAGGGGTTCGTAGGCTAGTTTTAGGTCAATGTGCCTATTGATGGAATTACTTGTGGAGTGCCAGGCTTCAATGAACTCCTGAGAATGGTGGGTGGTAGTGTGGCCGATTATTTTAGTGTTGCTCCAATCAAATTGGTGTTGTTTGGTGTCAGTGTGGGTACAGATTAAGGATTTGGGATCGTGGTGTTTGACTGCTAGATGGTGTTTGTGGATCCTGTTTTTAATTGACGTGATGTTTGTTCCACATAGAAATGGTTACAATCGTTACAGTTGGTTTTGTAGATACCATTGTTTCTTTCATCCTTCTGTGTCTTGTCTTTGGTTCTGGATTATTCCTGGTGGACTATGGCTTTGGGTTTGTGGGCTATCGTTATTCCTAGGGGTTGGAGAATTCTGGCTGTCATTTCCAACACCCCTTTTGTGTATGGTAGGGTTAGTTTTTGCGTGACGGTTGACTGTGTGATGTGTTGTGGTTTGGGTGCTGTATGTCAGAATATGAAGTTTTTTGGATAGCCATTATGGAGAAAGACATCAAGCAGCCTTTTCTCTTCTGCTTTTCTTAATGTTGTGGTGCTACAGTGTGTCCTGGCCCTTCTAAAGAGGGTCTGGACACAGCTTCTTTTGTGTGCAATGGGGTGGTTGCTTACAAAGCTGAGGATCTGGTCTGTGTGCAAGAGTTGCAGTAGACATGGGTTTCCAGTTCTCCATTGTCCAGTCTTCTTATATCAATGTCGAGGAATGGGAGTCTGTTGTCTGTTTCCTCTTCACATGTTCATTTGATCCCAGGGAATATGTTGTTAAGTAGGTGGTGTGTTTCTTCAATTTGAGAGTGTTTAATGATGACGAAGGTGTCATCAATGTAGCGTGTCCAGAATTTTGGTTGGATGGTGCGTAGAGCTATGGATTTAAGTCATTGCATAATTGTTTCTGCTATAAGACCTGATATGGGAGACCCCATTGGGGTACCTTGTACTTCCTTGTACATTCTCCTGTTGAAGTATGTGTTGAGGCATACATCCAGGGGTTTCATGATGGTTTCTGTGGGCATCATCTTTGTGGGTATGATGTTTAGGGAGTAAATAGTATATGGTTTGTTTAGCCAGGTCGATATCAATCAAGATGAAGAGGGAAATGATGTCAAAGGAGACCATAATTTCTTCCTTGTTGATCTTGGTATGTTCGATGCATTGGAGATTGAGTAGGATTTGTGTTCTCTCCTGTAATTTGTTGTACAGTGCCCCTGAATAGGATCTTATACTAATATTTCTTTTTCCTTCCAACCCAGTGAAAAGCTACAACATTTCTACAATGTTCGAATATTCTTTATCCCTTTATTCTTTATCTTTATCGCTTGTCTGCCTGGATCTTAGTTACTATGTGGCATCTAAGCTTTTCCTGCAATCAATTTTCATTTGGTTTTAATTCAGAGATAGGAGACAGCTGTCATACCCAGGATCTAATTGCAAGCAGGATAAATAGTGCTGATGAAGTCCAATGCAAGTAGCATCAGTGGCTGCTGGTGC
This sequence comes from Crotalus tigris, assembly GCF_016545835.1. Lineage (NCBI taxonomy): Eukaryota > Metazoa > Chordata > Lepidosauria > Squamata > Viperidae > Crotalus > Crotalus tigris. The sequence continues at coordinate 123,602 of NW_024098551.1, read as the reverse complement.
AGATGTATGGTAGAAAAGACTCCTAGCTGTTCCCCCTTTTAGCTTTCCAGATTCACACTGCTTGTCCCACAGTGATGCAAATGGCAAGAGCAAGAATATTAGTACTTTTCCTTTGCTCAAGGACAATATTCTCCTTTCATTTTCTAGTCCTTCAAACTTTCTCAGTTGCATTGTTTGGAGAACAACATTTAAAGGTCAGTACATCAATAGTTTACTCAAAATCTGCAATATCCACAAATCTGCAATATCCACATCGTAATCATTCTTCTGCTGTAGAAAAAAGATTCCTTGTTTGTTAAAAAAGAAAAAAAAGCTCTTTGTTTAGGCAACAAAAAAAAAGAGAGAGATCTCCTATCTATTAAAGGCTAAGAAAACACTGTCATTACTTTCACATCTATGTGTGTCTTTGGCACCAGTGTATTTCCTCTTGCATAAATGATGTGTAGCGTGTTTAAAGAAACACATCAGATGCTTTGCAATATCCCTTCACCTTGAGGCCTCAAATGCTCACTTTTCTCTCAAAACTTTTATTTGGTCTTCTCTAATTTTGTTTTGGAAATGTGAGTCTTGAAGTACTTCTTTCTGGAACTCTGACTCCCTTTGTGTTCTCTTACTCAAGCACAAAAGTATTCTCAATTCATTTGGATAACAAAAAAGCATTTCCTGTTTAGCCACAAAAGGCTGGAAATAGAAATGCTACTTTTTAGATATTTAAAACAACATACAAAAGGGAGATTGTTTTGTCAATATTATAATTCTATTTTATTCATCCAGATGACACAACAGTTGGATGATTCTTTGTACACAGATGCATTTGTATACTCCATAAATGCGCAAATATCTATGCTATGAATGCTAATGCAAAGCACCCTTCAATCTGATTTCAGCTTCTGGTTGGGGCAGTTTTCTTGGCAACAGTCCTACAATGGTTTGATGGCAATTGTCTTTTCCCAAGGTGTCTTTGTGACTTTTCAATATAATCTATCTCCTTGCTAACTAATCATTTCCAATCCTTGTTATCTTTATCAGGATTAGCTAAATTCACAGATAATTGAGGGACTCCTTCCTGCTATGTTTGCATGAAATACAAAATTAATCTCGTGGGCATCATAAGTAGGAAATGAGAAAAACTGTTCTCCGGTAACAGGTACAGGAAAACATTTTACTTGAGATGCTGTTACAGTTACAGATGAGTCTAGGTGCGATACGCAAAATTAAAAGGGCCCTAAGTGGAACACTCTTTTTTTTTTTCTTTTTTCTTTTTTTGCAGCAGAACACCCTTCCTTTAGCTTTCCCATGAGGGCCATTTTAATTTCCCAGAGTTGTGGAGTGTACATTAGAATCCATTAGAATGGCATTCTAGACGAGGGTTTCTGAACCTTAGCTACCTGAAGATGTGTGTACTTCAATTCCCAGAATTTCCCAGCTAGCATCTTCAAATGGCCAACATTGAGAAACACTGGTCTAGATATTCAGAAAATGAATGCTATTTCCTTGGATGGAGTGGGGTGCTAGGATAATTTACTCTGCTTTTATGAACAGGTCAAAAAAGCAGGCAGGGAAGATTTAATGATGGATTTGCAGATATATTTGTGTCTGTTCACTCTGCTTGTTTCAAACAATTAATCATGTTTCTTTCTTGCATTCACCATTCAAGATCCAAACCCATTTTGTGTTGTGGAAACAAAGCAAAGTGTCCTCATTTACAACATTGGGATGTTTAGGTGCCCTTGCTTGCTTATTACATATTTCATTTGTTAGATTTACATCCTTACCCTTTAATTCTTTAATCTAGCGTTTCAACTCAAGATGGATATAAATAATCTGCTTTGACGTTGTTTGCTGTTACAACTGATTAGATACAGGTAGTCCTTGACTTACAACCATAATAGAGCCCAAAATTTCTGTTGCTAAGTGAGACATTTGTTAAGTGAGTTTTGCCCCATTTTACAACCTTGCTTGCCCCAGTTGCTAAGTGAATCACTGCAGCTGTTAAATTAGCAACACAGTTGGTAAGTGAATCTACCTTTCCCATTGACTGGCCTTGTGAGATGGTCCTAAAAGCTGTTCACAGAATCCTGGGACATTGCAGCTGTCATAAATATGAACCAGTTGCCAAGCATTCAAATTCTGATCATGTGATCATGGGGATACTACAATAGGCATAAGTGTGAAAAACGGCCGTAAGTCACTTTTTTCAATGCTGTTTTAATTTTGAACCGTCACTAAACAAATTGTTGTTAAGTCTAGGTCTACCTGTTTTGCCTACTAATTATGCTGGTTTATTGAGCATTTCTGGCACTTTTCTTGGGTAAGATTTCTTTCTGATTACATCCAGGTTAATTATTGGACAGGCAGACTGTTCCTTGACCAGTCTTTCTTTTTGTGGTCTTCCGTTTAATTAGAGGCAAACATAGTATTTGCTATTAGTAAGTATACCACAGCTCACTGAATAGTCTTCTTTGTCGTAACTTTTAAAGATTCTTTAGCTTTTAACATTTGATGGAGAGGTGTCTGGGTCAGTTTTTAACAAGCCAGTAGCTGCTACAGTATAACTTCACAGCTAATGCATGGTTGGATTCCACTTCATTGTCCCAGTTAGAAAGAGTGACAAAAAAAGGGGGAGGGGGGAAAGGGAAGAAAGAAAAGCAGGGGCAACAGATGAACTAATTACAGTGAATTTCTCATATTTCCAAAATATATCTCTATGTGATTAATAAGCAAATGTTAGTGACTTTACCTGCATTGTTTTTAAATAGCATTAGAACTAGCTGCTATAGCTGCTGTAGATAGCTGTACTTAATTGTCTCTTAGAGAAAACTATTCTGGATTTGTCTACAATCTTCCTTCCTTCCTTCCCTCCCTACTTATTTAATTACTTATTTACTTAAGCTTAAATTTGCATAGCTGCACTGTTTCCTCAACATTAGCAGGTTTTCATTAAAAAAGAGACTCATCTAATAAGTCTCTTTCTGTTGATTTGTTTTTTTTTTAATAAAAAAGATTACACTTGGCTTTTTCCTCTAGTTCACTGCAAACACGTTTGCTTGATCTATAAGTTAAAAATATTAACATTCATTTTATTTCAATCTTTTATCAACATCAACTATAGAACTGTTCTAAAAAGGATTTAAAAAATACATCTACTTCAGTGAGAAGTATGTCCTTAATCAGTTTGCTAGCAAGATTGCCTTCTTCAGCCATTCCTCACATATAAGCCATGTTTATTTGTAATGCCCTTGGAATTTCAAATGTTTACATATATTTTGTTAGAGAGACTCTAATGTCACTTCAAATTGGCCAACTCCAAGCAGCTTATAAAAATTGAATGATCCGATCAACCACAAATTAATTACAAACATAGTAACAGTACAAAGACTGTGAGCATGGCATAACATCTTTTCCACAAGAATATATTATACTACCTTCCTTCTTTCAGATGCCAACATTTTATCAGTCAGGTTTTATAAATTGACTGATAGTCATGAAGGAAAGATCCACTCTCACTGCTGGAAATGGTTCTTATGGAAATGCTTCCATAAGAGGGAAATGGAAATGGTTCTATAAGAAGGGGGCTGTTACAGAAATGCCCACTTCAGAACCCTTTCCCACCAGATTTTCCTTTAAGTGGGATTTTCAGTTTCAGCTCTTCATTTGCTTGTGTTGAATGGGCAGATGCTATCAGGATCTGCTCATGTATTTTTTAAAAAAATTAAAAGCAGGTCTCAAACCCTATTTTTAGGTCATAACCATCATCTTGGATTCTGACTCTTTTACATCATAATCCTGGATCAAAATGTAATATCCCCTAGCTTTTTGTGTTAGTTTATTTTCACCTTTCTCACACTTTATGGACATTGAACAATATCAAGCAACTTCAGAATATTATAAAACTAGTATTCTAGATGTTGTTGGATAGCAATTCCAAGCATCTTTCAGGATTAGCCTTAGTAGCTAGGACTGATAGAAATTTATTAACATCTAAATGCTAATATACTGCCCATTCCTAGTATAGAATTATCCTATAAATGCATCTCTTTTGTGGTTGTAAAGCAGCGGTTCTCAACGTTTGTGTGACGGCGACCCCCGTCACACAAACGGTATGTGCATGCGCGGCGTGGCGCCCCGCATGCGCAGAGCGCATGCACGGCGCCGCCCCGGGGGGGAGAAAATGGCGGATCGCCACCTTTGGTGACCCCCGAAAAATGGTCGATAGACCCCAAATGGGGTCGCGACCCATAGGTTGAGAACCGCTGTTGTAAAGAAACTTGTTGGGCATAAAGGATACTTTGATGTGGCCTTAATTGGCTTTTGGTATCAGAAGACTTTTTTATGTGAAGTCATGAGGCAGTGATTGCCAACAAGCTCTGTCTACTTTGCTTGGTCGAACAATATTACATTATTTAAAATAGGTAGAAGACATTACAAAATTGATGATTCCAGAGGTCCGTGAAGGCTGTATACTGTGTTTTTCCAAAAATAAGACCCAACCAGAAAATAAGCCTTAGCATGATTGTTCAGGACTCTCTTAATACCAGCTCCATGCTAAAAATAAGTCCCAGTTAAGATCATTAGCCAGACGGATGCATTTAGTACCGTATTTCCCTGACTATTAACCCTAACTAGGAAATAAGCCTTAATACATCTTTTGGAGCAAAAATTAATATAAGACCCAATCTTATTTTTGTGGAAACATGGTATGCATTCCTTTGATAGTTTCAGAAATCATCCAGCTATAAAATGCTTTTTCTCCCCAACTCCACCCTCTTCATAAGTCACTATATCAAAGGAGAAGCAGATGTTAATGGGCATGCAAAATACATGCAGCTTGGTCTTTCCTCTGATATTGAGGGACATGGGCTCCAGTGATAGAGGTAAGTGCCCACTGCTCTCAGACCATGCTTCCTTCCTTCTGTATAAAGACTAAAGGTAACCAGAGGAAAAGAGAGGTGATGATGAGGCAGAAATGAAATTGAAGTGCTCACCTTCTAATGTGGGCCACAGGAGGACTAGGTCATTGCACATAAAAGAAGCCAGGAGATAAAGAGAAAGATCTGTAGTAGATATTATGAAACTGTGTCAAAATCAAAAACCAAGGTTTTCTAATTTGGCATCTGTGATAGGTGGATTTCAACTCCAAGAATTCCTCAGCCAACGTGTTGATTTGTTGACCATGGAGCTGAAATTGCAACTGCCCTCTTTTAGAATATAGGTAGTCCTTGACTTATGACCAAAACTGAGCCCAACATTTCTGTTACTAAGCAAGAGTTGTGTTAGGTGGGTTTTGCCCCATTTTATGATCTTTCTTGCCACAGTTGTGAAGTGAATCTTTGCAGTAGTTAAGTTAGCAACACAGTTAAGTGCATATGGCTTCCCCAATGACTTTGCTTGTCAGAAGGTCTTAAAACATGACTGCAGCCATCATAAATATGAGTCGGTTGCCAAACTTCTGAATTTTGATCACATGACTAAGGGGATGCTACAACGGTCATAATTGTGAAAAACGGTCATAAGTCACCTTTTTCAGTGCTTTTGTAATTTTGGACGGTCCCTAAATGAACTGTTGAAAGTTGAGGACTACCTGTATGCTTTTTTTCAACTTTCTCATTAACCTATTACCTCGGTACTATCGGATGGTGTCGCATCTGAGTACTAACTATGACAAACATAGCTTAGCTTGTTGAATGATCAGGGGCTACCATTTTCTCAGACAGACAAAGATGGAATGTATATTAAATGATGGATTTATTACATCCCAAATCTAAATACACATAACAGATAACACGTTATTTTCATTTTGGTTTACAAAGTAAACTGGATTTGGATCTCAGAAGATTACAGTGTTTTATTCTGTATGTACAGTTCTTTCTTTTCTCGAGATCAAAGGGACAGTTTCAGGCAGACCTCAATTTTAGCACTAGTCCGGTAATTATATACTCTTGGTGAGAAGAGACTCTTAGCTGTATTTTATGTACATTTTCCCTTTAGAAAGTTGCTGAGGGAGGTAAATGAAGGATGGATGGGACTTTTCCTCTCGTCACTGCGTTCTTCTGCCTAAGCAAACAAGAAACACAGGCAATGCAAATTTAGGGTTTTATATGTGCCAGAAATAAAAAGTAAATAAGTGGAGAAATCTCTTTCCAGGAAATGAAGCCAGGGAATTTGAGGCTTATTGTTATTGGAATTCAGTACCAGTAGAAGGACTAGATTTCCTGGGTATAGTAATTAGGAGCTAAATGTACGAATCAGCCTAAAGAGCTGTATTTCTTTCTTGAATTTCTCTGCTGATGCCCCCTGGATCTTCCCACATGTGTTCACATAAAAGTTTTAATGGAATGTAAATAGCTGCCTTCTTTCTTGGCATAAAACATGTATTGCTATGTGTGTAGTCCTTGAGTTCGTAAATGCCAACAGGTGCAAATGCAGTCAGGAAGGCTGGCAATGTTAATTTTTTATCCTTGTCACTAAGGGCCAGATTTTCAACTGAAAAGCGAACATTGGCAGTATTATATATGCTGCCTGTCTAAAGCTATGGTCACTTGGCTAGCTTTGCTAAACATGAGATGCCAAGTAATTTAGCACCTCACATGAGTTCACATGGCAGTCTTCCCACTCAAATTCCATATGTAGAGGCAGAGATCATCTGTGGCCATTGAGCATAGCTATAGGAAATCGGATTCCCAGCCAAGGGAGGTATCCAAACAGCTTCTCATCTCTCCGTATTGTATCTTTGTTTAAGATGCTTCTGTGATCATTAATCTGGTCTTGTCAATGATTTAAATGCCAATATTAGGCATCGTTGCCATAGCCTTTTGCAAGAATGTTTTATTTCAACATGATATACTTCTGTATTTTAAGAAAGCAGTTAGGGATTCTGCTCCCCACTGCCTTGAAGCTTTGGAAAGGAAATAAATGGCATCCTGAAGCATAAATGGCATGCCATATACTGGCTTGGAAGATCCTTGCTGCTATTTTACATCAGAGAAAATGAGTAAGGACTATGGATCTGGAAGCCAGACATCTGGTAGTAAAGCTTCCAATAATTCATGCATTACCTTTAAAACTTTTCCTGCGAATATCTGTGGGGTTTTGCACAAGTTCAGAATCAATTTCAAACCTCAGGATTTTAACAATATCCCAGAGATTCAAGAATTAGTTTTTTTTTTCTGGTCTACACTAGTTTATCAGAAGCAGCAGTACAGCTCTGCAGAACTAGTGGGTGGTTTATTTCTTCATCAGTGGGAGTCCTGCTGGATCTTCTCTCCTGGCTCTAAACTTCAGCTTCCTGATCTTGCAGCCCCTTTGCTGCATAGAGATAAAACATCTCTTCCCTGTGCCCCAATTCCAGTCATTATGAAACAACCATGGTTAGAGGTGATGATGGTCATGATGATGATGATGATGATGTTATCCATTCAATTGGGTCCAACTCTTGCTGATTCTATGGACCAGGTCTCTCCACATCTTCTGATGTTGCACTACTTCTTTGGGTTGTTCTATGCTCTGGCTGGTAGCAGTTTTGATGGTGTCCAGCCCTCATGTTCTTTGGTGGCCTGATCTCCTTTTACCATCAACTCTTCCAAACATAATTGCTTTCTACAGTGAATCCCCCGCATGACATACAGAGGCATCAGGGAAGATGCTTGACATGCTATCCTTTCACTCAAATATGATTTTGAAACAAAGGAAGAAATTGTTTCACTACATTTTGCCCATGGAAAAATTTGTAGAAAAAGAGAGTCCTGGAAACATCTTTTATCCTGTCCTTCCAAGCAACATCTTCCATCCTGTCCCTGTCTGCCCCTAACATATTCTTATTTTTACCAATTTTTTTTCTCATTGTTTGATTAAGTTTGTGAATTGTCCCCTCCAATTATTTGATTCAAATAGGAATCTAGGTGGCCACATAAGCAACAAGTTTGTCTATTGGATATTGTCACTGAAACAAAAAAAAGATTGACTTGCTGTGCTAAAGAAGCACATAAAAATATTTTGTTGTCAGGTAATGCACCATGTCTCCCAATATGTAGCTTGCCAATGAACCTTCCATCCATTTTAGAATCAGAAATAGATACTGGCTGTTACCTTAGCAACATATGCCTTCCTTTTGTACACTATAGGAAATCCTTTTGTTCTGAACTGCACTTTCCATCCAAACTATTGCCAGATAGAGACTCCTTTGCTACTATATTTGTGTGGGTTCAGTGCAGAGGTTTCTTTCAGATTTCATTCAAAGTTGTCGGTTTCATTTAAAATGCTGTTGATGTAACCCTCAATAATTATTGATCAGTGACAGAAAAAAGATTAAAAACTAAGTCTGAAATGCATTTATTAATAAAAGCCTATATCCCAATCACTTTAATAATCCTCAACTGAAAAGAAACAAATTCAGAGGGTAAGTACTGATGGGAGCATGTTTCAGTTCTGAGCTGGTAAGATAAAGATTTTCCACCAAGGAACATGTTGGAGATATTTCATTTTCCCTTGTTCTTGTATAAGGTGAGGTGCTTTATATTTCTGCTTTCTTCTTCAATCAGCACGAAGTAGCATTTGCATTTTAGGAAGACAAAGATGTCCTCATTTCTGACTGATGTCATTGCTTATCCACATATGTGGTCCACGTATGTTCCACATACCAAGGTGCTATCTGTCTAAAATCTACCTAATGTAGATTTTAATCTACCTCCATTGGCCTTATATTACCTCTCTATTTTATTTTATTTTATTTATTATTTTATATTTTATTTTATTTTATTTTATTTTAAACAGTTGTGCTGCTTAGAATTACCTTTCCCAGGGCCTTCAGCTTTTTATCAAATATTTTCAGCACTCAGGTCTCTTCAGCTGATATGTCCTTTTTTGATATACAAATACTGTAAGTCTTTTCAGGTATGACTCCTATAACAGAGTTTCTAATAGGAGAAATTATATACAGCAAGAACATCTTAGGATTGTTACCCAGATAACCGTTGGATTTTGGTTTTTTTCATAGAATTAATCAGAAAGAAGCAGTTGCTATCCCCGAGGTCTTTAACAAGGGCAAGATAAATTACCATCGTAATACAAATACAGATGTTTAATGCTAACTGGTCTATGTTTGACCTGGGAATTGTCTTAATTTAGAATTTTATGAACAACTAAATGAAACACATTCTATCATTTACTGAATACAGGATGAGATGCAGTTCTATTGCAGTTCTATTGCAGCTCTTAATTGTGAGATAAAAGTTTCCAAATAACATAATAAATTAAATTAAAAATAATTCAAAACATTAGATTCAATGAGTGGATGACTCCATTGATACATTTTAAGATTTTTATTTATTTATTTGAATGAGAGAAAAAAGAATAGATTTTTTTGAGTTTAGAATGTATCTGCCCAATAATAGAAAACATTGGTATATGTTAAATCCAAGGTAGACACCTTCCTTCCTTTCCTATTGACTTAGCAGATTGAAAAGGTACAATAGTACTGAGAACAGTTCAGCACAGGCCCTGACAAGTGCAGATGCAGACATCCAGCTGACCCACGTGAAAGTTTATTAGTTTGCAGTGATCACATTCATCTGTTTTGTGATATGGACCCATCCCTCAAATGCATAATCCAATCCCTATATTTAATTTCATTAAAGCAGCAACTTTCTTCATCGCCCTCTGCTTGGAAACAGCAACTAGTGTAAAATGTACATAAGAATCCAACACTTCCAAAAGCAAGAAGAGTAAATCAAACACATAACTATTTCATTTGTGATCCCATGTCTGGAGACAACTAAATGAATGAATAAAAATGCCAACAACAAATTCAAATCTAGCTTTTGGGGTTCCTTCAATAATATTTTGAACAACTTAACAGTCTTCCAAAAACATTTTTTTTATATTTTTTTAAAAAAAAACAGCAATAAAACATGGCTTTCATCTTGCTCTAGTAAATTATAGTTACTGCCCAAAATTCACAAAAATCTCCTGAATTTCATAATTCTGTACCAGGATATGTGCCCAATACATTAAAATGAATAAGGATGGAGGTGGGGAATGTGGGTGGAATCTTTTGCTGTGTTAAAATTCATATATATATATATATATATATATATATATATATATATATATATATATATATATATATATATATATATATATTTTCTGAGGTTTTCGCGGGTATTTGTATATAGGTCTTTGGTTGTTCGGGTTTTCTCCCGCGTATATATGTTTTCTGAGGTTTTCGCGGGTATTTGTATATAGGTCTTTGGTTGTTCGGGTTTTCTCCCGCGTAAAATTGGAAGTGTCTTGGCAACGTTTCGACGAAGTCACATTCGTCATCTTCAGGCTGGTGTTTTTAGCTTCTTGCTTTGAGCAGCAATGTGTGGTTTTAGCTGTTTCTTCCTTTTAACTGCCAGTGAGGGTATGAACTGATTGGATGGGAGCTTGGCTGTGTTCTGATTGGGTGGAGGTGTGTTCTGAATGGTTAGGGGCTTGGCTGTGCTCTGATTGGCTGGGGGAGTGTTCTGTTTGGTTGTGCTCAGGTTAGTCTGAGTTGCAGAGGGGTTTAAGATTTTGGGGTTAGGGAGTCGTTTGTCAATAAGGGCAGGTTTCCAAATGGCTGGTAGGCGGGAGGTATCATCTCGCTTGTTCATGCTGTGTGGGCGTTTTTCTATCTCGATGGCTTCTCTGATTATTCTGTTATTAAAATGTTCACTTTTGGCAATGGTTCTGGTATTTTTAAAGTCAATTTCATGTCCTGTGGCTTTAAGGTGTTGGACCAGGGAAGATGTTGGTTCCTCTTTTTTGACTGAGTTCTTATGTTCTTCAATGCGTGCACTTATTCTTCTGTTGGTTTGTCCGATGTATGTGGTGGGACAAGTGGTGCATGGGATTTCGTATACTCCTTGATTTTCTAATTCAATTTTATCTTTGGGGTTTCTAAGGATGGTGGATATTTTTCTGTTTGTGCAGAATGCTGTTTTGATGTTGTGTTTATGGAGGATCTTACTGATTCTGTCTGTGGTGCCTTTTATGTATGGAATCAGAACACAGCCAAGCTCCCATCCAATCAGTTCATACCCTCACTGGCAGTTAAAAGGAAGAAACAGCTAAAACCACACATTGCTGCTCAAAGCAAGAAGCTAAAAACACCAGCCTGAAGATGACGAATGTGACTTCGTCGAAACGTCGCCAAGACACTTCCAATTTTACGCGGGAGAAAACCCGAACAACCAAAGACCTATATATATATATATATATATATATATATATATATATATATATATATATGTAGGTCTTTGGTTGTTCGGGTTTTCTCCCACGTAAAATTGGAAGTGTCTTGGCGACGTTTCGACGAAGTCCCATTCGTCATCTTCAGGCTGGTGCTTTCAGCTTCGTGCTTTGAGCAGCAATGTGTGGTCTTAGCTGTTTCTTCCTTTTAACTGCCAGTGGGGGTATGAACTGATTGGGTGGGAGCTTGGCTGTGTTCTGATTGGGTGGAGGTGTGTTCTGAATGGTTAGGGGCTTGGCTGTGCTCTGATTGGCTGGGGGAGTGTTCTGTTTGGTTGTGCTCAGGTTAGTCTGAGTTGCAGAGGGGTTTAAGATTTTGGGCTGCCTTGCTATTTTCTGGCTTTGCGTTCGTGGTCGTGTCTCCTCTTCATGGAGGGTGTCAGTTTGCTTCATGTATGGATTGGAGGGGAAAACCTCAGAAAACAAATATATATATATATATATATATATATATATATATATATATATTTGTTTTCTGAGGTTTTCCCCTCCAATATATATATATATTCTGAGGTTTTCGCGGGTGTTTGTATGTAGGTCTTTGGTCATTCAGGTTTTCTCCCGCGTCAAATTGGAAGTGTCTTGGCGACGTTTCAACGAAGTCTCATTCGTCATCTTTTGGATTATGTTCTTTGGCACCTAACAACATTCAGAACTCATTCATCTAGAAAATCAGCATCTAAGCTGTTTTATTAGGTGACCTATATATTAAAGCACCTAATGTAAATTATTTTTTTTAAAAGCAGGATTCCTTTTTTTTTCTGTTTTGCTCTATCAAACTAGATAGATTATTAATTCTACTTTTAAGAAAGTCCAAACACATTTTTTTCTGGAATGGAGAAAGATATTGAATAGCATAGATACTGGCATCTAGGAAAATATTGTAAGTTTATTTCAAATGGGGAGGAGGGGAAACCCTTGCAGTGATTTGCTGATACATGTAAGCATTCAGTGATGCAACTTCCCAGGGAGAATTACTTTGATTCTCCTCAATCTTTTTCTTATGTGAATGTGTTCAGCAGCTATCCCTATTAGGGAACAATGATTCTTAAACTCTCTTCAATTGTTTTATAGATTAAAACTGAAGTTGTGTGGCTTAGCCTGGCACAGAATTGAAAGTATATCAATGTTATCATTACAGAGGCGCCTGCTTATTCGATGGCCGGAACAATATTTATCACCAAAGTCTCTGTGATGTAGTTAGAGGAGATTAAAAATGTTGTTTTAATACTTCATCTAACAGTGCATACTGTAAAAGTGGAGGGCATGCTTCCCACCCATAGCTTCTGCAACCTCCTTGTGACTATTATTGATGGAAAATGTTCTCCTCTGTGTCCAAGCATTAGGGGAGAATCACTTTGGTTTCCATTTTATTGAGGAGGAACAAGATCAAGCTTTCATCCCACCAGCTTTCTTCCTGAGAAAGTAAAAAATGCCCTCCATGTGCTTCTACAATGCATAAAAGGAGGAGCAGAGATGCATAGCTACCTCCTGTATATCTCTTGAATATCTACTTTAGCCCAGTAAGGAATTTAGCAGCAATTTATTCTCAAGGATTTGACACTAAATATTCCAAAGAACTGCCTGCTTTTCTAGCCGTTAAAAATTGCAGCCATAAGACTTTTCATTAAAAAAAAAACCTTGCCAAAAATAGAACATTTTACCCCCAAATGAACACATTGGCTCTGTTACAAAAACACATTTAATTTGATGCTCCAAGAACACTTAAATAGATGGAGAAGTTAGGGTATTATCAGAACACTGAGGAGAGAGTTAATTAAATTGGCCAACTAATCTTAAATCTAGTCCAAAACAGACTCAGCCAGGCAGATTAGTTGTGAAAATGGTTAACTCTAATCAGCTAACTATTTTGCTTATACTTAGTTCTCCAAGAACTAAGAAAAAGAAGCTTCTCCACTACAGAACCTGCTGGAAAGGCATGGCACACTGCCCAAACAGCGATTAGCTGCAAAGGCCAAGCAACAGCTATATTGCTGCTTCCCTGACCAGTGGAGAAGAAATGTGTGCTGGAGAAGTTAATATGTGAGAGAAGGACTATGAAGGACCAAAACAAATCTGAGCCAAGCTTACTGGATAATTTTGGACCACTCTTTCTTTCAACTCAATCTACCTCACAGGTTGCTATTGAAAGGAAAAAATGCTCTGTATGTGGCCTTTAGCTCTTGGAGGAAAGGCAGAATGTAATCTCTCTCCCTCTCTTTCTCTCTCCCCTCCTCCCCGTCTGTCCCTCTCCGTCTTCTCCTTCTCTCCCCCCCCCCATCTTTTATATCTTTACCTATCCTTGCTGGTACTTACCTCATGGAAGGCATTTCGAACAGAAAGTGGATAAGATTCCAATATCTCTAATAACTATAAAATTAACCCAGTTAGCAAGATTTTATGCTGCCAGAACCTTTGCTAAATATATATGACAAGTTGTGGCTGATAGGGTCATGTGTGTTGTGGGGATTGGGTTACTGTAGTAGTAATAACAAGAACAACTTTTTTTGAGTGACATACAGTATATGATTTACTCTAATGCAGTAGTGGGATTCAAATATGTGAACAAACAGTTCTCTGTGTGGATGCTGCTTCCGGAAGTCCATTCTGGGCCTGGGCAACAAAAAATTAGCTACCGCTTCTGTTGAAGTGGTACAAACCAGCTGAATCCCACCACTGCTCTAATGGCTCAACCAGGGAGTATACATAAAAATATTTGAAACCCAAATCTCCTCTCTCCCCCCCTCCATTTATATCTCTTATACCTGATAAATATAATGCCCAATTATAAAATATACTTGGGCAGACTTGTTTTATTCTTCCTGAGAAGGGAGTGGCAACTTATTCCAATCTCCTGCCAAGAAAACCAATCAGATTTATAACCACAATGTCAGTGTGATACTGAAAGACCAGTACCAGAAGATACCCAATGAGCTACTGGGAAAAAGCAGAGGACAAGTATAGTATACATCTTTATGATGTAATTAGATTAAAGTCAAAAGGATGTTTCCCTACTATGTCCAGAGACAGTTCAATGCTGCAAAGATACATTATTCCTTTGATATGTGGAATGCCAGAACCATATTTGATGTCGTAAGAGCAGAGACATTTAAAAATCAACACTGACATTCTGTAAATCCACAAATGGATCGAGAATGGATCAGAAGAATGCCATAGTCAAAAAAAATATCATAGAATGCAGTAGTGACTTGCAGTATCTTGCCAAATACTAAAGAAAATATTAATAGTTTTAGGAGACTGAAAGAATAAAGCTGGAAGTAAAATAGCATCTGAAATGCAAATATAAGTGTATATGGTACAGTTAACACTATACATAATAGTACATATTTATATATAAACATATACATATATATACTATATAATGTATAAATAGAAAACAAAGCAGGAAACAGACTAATAGATTTTTTCAAGATGATAAACATCTATAGCAAATCCTTTTTTCAGTAATCTAAAACATGGATGTCACTACATACTAAGACCAAGATCAAATTGCCTGTGTACTTTGAAAGAAAAAATAAAGTTCTATTGAGTTAGCAAAAACAAGGCCTGCTTCAAATCACAACCTCTTTTCAAAATTACAACTTAAACTAAATTACATAAACTCATCCAGACAATAAATTTGATTTCAGCAATATTATTATGTGGTGAACATAAAGAATAGGATTAACCTGCTAGATTTGATAAATAGAATGCCTGATAAATTGATCTGAACTGAAATTTGTGACATCGTTGCACTCAAAAACCACTGAAGAAAAACAACATTGAAAAGAAAATCTACTAAACACTGAATTTCAAAAAAGAGCAAAAAGGTGTTATATCTAAATAAACAATGCAAAGAAGGATAGTAACTAAAAGACAAGAGATTTATTTACAAAAATTACAGAAATCAGGGTAACTTTCTTTGCAAAGAAAGGCCATATACCACAAAAAGACAAAGATCTATTGTAGAAAGAAAGTATAAATAAAAGATTGCACAAACATATGAAACAACTTTTTTAAAAAGTCTGAAATGACGATAAATACAAAGAGTTTATCGGTGAACTAGAATTAGATATTCTAGAAAATGAGCTCAGAAAAATATTGCTAAAAATGCTGTAGGACTTGATTAAGTATCAGCAGAACTGTTGAAAATGTTGCTAGACGATGCAGTTAAAGTACTGTTTGCTTTATAAGCAGTTTGGAAAGCACAGCAGTGGCCAAGGGACTGAAAGAGATCAATTTATTTTTATATTCCAATAGAAAAAAACAAAAGTTATTCTAAATAATGTTCATACTACCAAACAGTTAAACTGATTTCACAGGCTAGTACAATTTTGCAATCCATAGCTCAGGACTGCAACAAGAAACTACCAGATGTACAAGCTACATTCAGAAGAGATAGGAGTGCTTGAGAGCACATTGCTAGCATCCCATAGATAACAAAAAAAGGGAAGTCAGTTCCAAATCTATTTCCTTGATTGATGATATTAAAGCTTTTGACCATACAGACCATAGCAATTAATACCTAGCCCTTAAAATGTAAATGTTCCAGATCCTGTCATCTGTTATTGAACATTTTGTATGATGGCCAAGAAACAATACGAAGAATGGAATATGGAGCAAATGAAGGCTTAGAATAGGGAATAGAATGAACAAGGTTTGTTTAATGCACCTTATTTATTTTGTTTATATGAAGAATATATCATGAGAAATAATTAGACTAGAAGAAATAGAAACTGAAAGTGAAACTGACAGAAGAAAAATCAAATTAACATCTCACACTGATCACTGGAAGAGGTAAAGAATCATTCATTGATGGAAGGAAAGTGCAAAAGCCAATCTAATCAAGCTAATCAGTATTAAAAACAAATAAGTAAGATTATGTCAACAGACATTACTCAACCCAGTGTAAGGATATGGAGAAAAAAATAATTAGTAATCAACTTTAACTTAAAAGATGGAGACAATAGCCATGGAATAACGAGTCTGCTACTTGGAAAAATAACTATGACCAATCTGGGCAAAATATTGAAGTACAGAGAATCACGTTGACAACAAAGGTACATATAGTCATAGTATGGTTTTCCCAGTTGTATCTTATAAATATGCAAGTTGGATCATTGAAAATAAAGAATAATAAAGAAGAATTTATGTATTTGAATTGTGGTGCTGGAGAAGATTGTTGAGAATACTTAGGACCTCAAGATCAACCAATCATTGAGTACTAGATTGCTCTCTGGAGGCAAAAAGAATGAAGCTAAAGCTTAGATATGCGAAGGCAATAGTTGTCGCATAAAACCATGAACTTTGGAAAAATCAAAGACAATTAAAAATAAAACCATCTGAAGATACATAGTTAGATACTACTATTAGTAACACACAAATTACATGATCATGCAAGAATTCAAGCGGTTATTGACAAACTTGCTGAAATGATGTCCCTTGGGTCACAAGGAGGTGAAAGCAATTGACCAATAAAAAAACTTCTCAAAGTATGAGCAGATGGTTTGGGAACTCTGGGGCAGTTCAGAGTGAACATCTATCTGCTACAATATTTTGTTTCATCAGATAACTGAGTAGATATCTCTTACATAGTATCCTGTTTATTTTAGATACCATTCTGAAAATACCATTCCAAAATAAGAAACATTTTATTACTCTGATACCACACATATAGTTTACTTGTTAATACAGGTAGTCCTCGTTTAGCAACTCTCCTCAGTTAGTGACCATTTGCAAATACAGTGGTAGTAAGTGGCAATAAACAATTACAGCTCACTCACAGCTGTAGCAACATCTGTCGGCTGCGGCCAGGGGGACCTTTGCCCAGGTTCGCCTGGTGCACCAGTTGCGGCCTTATTTGGACCGGGAGGCTTTACTCACGGTCACTCATGCCCTTGTCACCTCAAGACTGGATTACTGTAACGCGCTCTACATGGGGCTACCCTTGAAGAGCGTTTGGAGGCTGCAGTTGGTTCAGAATGCAGCCGCGAGAGCGATTTTGGGCGCGCCAAGGTACGCCCACGTGTCACCTATCCTCCGCGAGCTGCACTGGCTTCCTGTGGGTCTCCGGACGCAATTCAAGGTGTTGGTTATCACCTTTAAAGCCTTTCATGGCATAGGGCCAGGTTACTTACAGGACCGCATACTGCCGCACAGTTCCCAGAGACCGGTGAGGTCCCATAGATTGGGCCTCCTTCAGGTCCCGTTGGCCAGACAATGTCGGCAGGCGGGCCCTTGGGGAAGGGCCTTTTATGTGGTGGCTCCGACCTGGTGGAATCAACTTCCCCCCGAGGTTCGAACTACTCCCACCCTGCCGGCCTTTAAGAAAGCCATTAAAACTCTCCTGTTCCGGCAGGTCTGGGGCTGATGTCCCGGGGGGGGGCGGGATATGATCGGACACGCTGTATGAATGTATTTATTTTACTGTTTTATTGTCAGATTATTGTTTTAATTTTGTACGCTGCCCTGAGTCCCTTGGGATTGGGCGGCATATAAATTTTAGAAATAAATAAATAAATAAACAATTAATTTTTTGACCATGCATACATTTAGGACAACAAAAACCTTCAATGTGAAACTGTCAACATCCAGCTTGAGAATCCAAATAAAACATCAGGTTCATTCCATCTCTGAAAATCTTACTGCTTACTGAATACACAGCATGGTTTTGTCAAAGCAAAATTAACTATCAACTCACCAATTGATAGACTTAAATAATAGTTTTCCCAGACAACCCCCCCAACATCTTACATAGTCCATATAAACAAGTTCACTTTGTTATGGGAACCGTCTGCTTCAAATCCACACCTGTTCTGGTGCCCTTGAAAAGATTTCGGGTTCTCATAGTCTTCAGCTGAATTGTAGAAGTTTTGTTTCTCCATCTAACCCACTTGAAAGTAACACCTCCCTCCCCTTAATCTAAAGGCAAGTTGAAACGCAGTTTCATCCTTGACAGAAATTGATTGTGGCCTGATCAATTTCAGTCAGCTGCATTATTAACAATTAAGGCAGCAGAGTTTAGTCTTTAACTTGTGATTGACACTTTGTAGGAATGCAGTGCACTGCAGAAGAAAGCAGGTCAACAAGAGATATCTAGTTGGACTTCTGGGGAAAAAATAGTAGCCTGAAGATGGTTCTGTGAAAGGCAGAACTGACAATTGCAACCAAGAAAAGAAGCCAATGAGTTGATCAGCTCCTTCCATCTTCTCTGGAAAAATGGACAACGTGAGATTATCCACTTTGCCTTCCCTATGGTTGTTTCTTATTAGGAGACTGTAAGTCGGTGGTCTTCAGAGGGTGGGAGAACCAAGAGACAAGGGGCTTTGCCATTTTTGCTTCAACCAGATAAGAGGTAGCTACAGAAGGGCTCAGAAGGCACCCTCCCTAGTTTCTTAGGCTGTAAAGCAGGGGAGGGGAGAGATTTACATTCAGACTTGCAATATTTTGTTAATATAATCTTACATCATAGTTTTTCTGGTGTGCTTCTTGTCTCTACTACCTAACAAGGTTCATTATACCAACAATTGCCATTTTATAAGTGGATGAAAGGCTAAGACCAGAAAAGAGCAATAAGCACAAAGAGCTTTAACATGGATTATCTTGGTTGTGCACCAATAAATGAATGTTACCAGCCTAGAAAATAATGTGCTGCATAATATATATATAAAACTATTAGCAAGATTCAGAAAATGGGCTGATATACCAAGATGATAAAAATTCTTACAAATGTGCTGCTACAACTAGAAAATTGCCCATTATTTATTGGTTGTAAGTACTCTTTTGTCAACTCTTATCAAGCAAAAAGTCTCATAATGAAAAGAAAACTGTACTTATATATCTCATAATGAAAAGAAAACTGTTGGATTGTACCATTTTTTATCTGTAATGGGTTATTGTACAAAAGTAATTTTTTCTCCGTAAAAGTTGGTCCTATCTGATAAGATCTTTTTTAGGTTCAAACTATAGGAAAAAGCTTAAATTTACAGCCATATAATGTGGTACAGAGTATACATTGTACTGGCAGCAGCATTATACTTTTTTGTCAATATGGAGTTATATAAAATTGTATTGGGGAAATATTGGGAGTAGCCATTAAGATTAATCTGAAATAATAGAATTATTTATAGTATAATTCTTCTCTTCCTTTTTTCTCCTTTTGATTACATTTTTTTGTGCACATTTCCCTAGACTTAGTGGGAGCAGTTGTAACTGAACCTGTTTAATTTACAAAGTTTATTTCTTGAAAGACCATAAAGAACCATCTGTATGTTGATTTCTTTCTCTATTTTTGGTACAAAATGAGTCAATTTTATTTTGTAAGTGGGTATAAAAAGGAGCTGGCGTTTGATCTGATTCAGATCCCTTCTGATGTGTATTGCAGTGAGAAAGATGCTTGCATTCTCTCAATTTGAGAGGGTCAAACAAACAGACTTTTCCTACAACAAGAATTTTCACAGTAGATTTGGGTTTTGTGGTAGTCAATTAGTAGTGCTATCTGTACTGCTGAACAGAAAAGCTAAATACAGTCTAAATACATCATTATAAATATGAAATATATAAATTTATCCATTTCATAAGAATTGTAAAAATTGGATTTACCATAATATAGTATTACCAAAATACAGATACATATAGCTAGCTAATTTGAAATATACTCTTGACACAGATACTTCCTGGTAGCTGAAGCTAGCATAACACTCCACTGATGTTTATTACATTTTACAACTCCATGTATACTACTTTGTCTGCTGTAAATAGCCTGTCTAATATTTTATTGTATAAGCAAGATTTCATATTTTTATGGTGGGGTACAATTTGGTTTGTTGGTACTCTTCATGCTATTAAATAAAATTGTTGAGTGATTGATTAGCTTTTAGTGTACTTGAGTACATCAAACATCAAAATATCCAGAAGCTTAGGACAATGAAAATAAAATCCCATATAATATATAATTGGGCCCACATATTTCAAAAATATTGCTTTCCACATCCAGGCCAGTTGAGAAAAGATTTAACCACTGTGTTTAAGAATTAGATATAGTTTCCCAAGTTGCTAGAACATCAGGATTTATGTGAGATTAGTTTAGACATCAGAAATTTTAGACTTTAACTATTTATCACAGCTTCTTAGGTGTATGAGATGCTAAAAGTCTTTGAGATCAAGAGATTTAAATTCTGTACCCACATTTTTTTAAATTATATATTTGATATGAAGAGAAACCAGGGTATACCACAGTTTCTCCATCATCCAGTTCTGTGTTATTCCAGACAGATTTTAAAAAAACACAAGTGGCCTATAATCATTCAACTGCAGCATACATATATCTCCAAAATAGAATAAAATGTCATTGTAGTGAAGTGTCTTATGGGGAAATCTGGCACATTTGAAAGGATATATCAAAATTGAGGATAAGGTTCCATAAATTCATATTATTATGCAAAATATAATACAGGCAGTCCTCAGGTTATGATGGCAATTGGGATTGGAATTTCCATTGTTAAGCAATGTGGTTGCAGACTGTAACATCACATGAACCCATTGCTAAGCAATAGAAATCCCAGCAGATCTGATTGCTGTCATAATCCCAAGTCTGCACAGTCTTTAAGCAGGAAAAGGCTAGAATCCCAGGCAAGCAGGGGGAGGGGGGAGGTAAATGACCAAAAAAGTGGCTGGAGTGGCAGTGACTTCTGATTTCCCATCAGCTTCCTCACTGACTTTGTGGGAAGCCAGAAGGAATATCAGAAATTACAATCACCTGACCATGATTCATTCTGATGTCAAAATCACAAGCTGGGCGCCTGAGCGCCCAGATCGTGATCACATGACTGTAGGCACACAATGTGAGTGAGAGCTCCAAGAGCTCCCCTCGTAATCCCCCTCGTTCAATGTTGTTGTATCTTTGAATGGTCATTGAACAAGTGTTCATAACCCAAGCATTCTTTTAGAGAGTCGTTGAGGCCACCTGGAGGTTTATCTGTGTTACCTGATAGTGCAAGGGGTGTGGAGCCTTCTTGGAACTCTTGAAAGGACTGTGTTGTAGACTGGAGATAGATGATGTCATATCCCTCCCCCTCTGTTGAGATAGGGCTGTTCAGTTTTGACATAGATGGCCTTTTTGACCCCTCTTTCAAACCAGCAGTCCTCTCTGTCCAAAATGTGGACTTTGCTGTCTTCGAAAGAGTGGCCTTTGCCTTTTAAATGCAGATGGACTGCTGAATCCTGTCTTGATGGGTTTGTTCTCCTATGTTGTGCCATGCATTTATGAAGTGGTTGTTTTGTTTCCCCAATGTACAGATCTGCACATGGCTCACTGCATTGTACGCATGGTTGGATTCAAATATGTGAACAACTGGTTCTCTGTGTGGATGCCGCTTCCAAAGTCCATTCTGGGCCTGGGCAACAAACAAAAATTAGCTACTGGTTCTGCCAAAGTGATGCAAACCGGCTGAATCCCACCCCTGATTGTACTGCATATGCCATGTTGCTCAGTTTGTGTCTGGATGTTTTATCCTTGGAGTGGACTGCCTTAGTGTATTCTTCGGTTTGAAGTGTGCATGTATGTTGTGTTGGCTGAAGATTCTCCTGAACTTTTCCAATATTCCTGCAACTTGTGGAATGACTGTGTTCTTCGTTTATTGTTTTCCTTTTTTTTAAAAAAATAAATTTTTATTAATAATACAAAATTAAAAACACATTGGACATAGATATGACGTCACTGGTTCCATACATCTTCTGACATTTTACAGTAGTATCAGTACTCATATAGACATAAAATTCTTGAGCTTTGCTCACTATTTATAATATAATATTAACACTTTTTCCCTTATTTCTGTATATCTATTTATCTTTTAAATATATATTTGTCTATAATCTATATTTTATTTTAACACTATACATTTGTCTTGGCTACCCTCTTATTGTCTATCCAATCATAAAATTGTTCCCAGATTTTGTAGTACTTACTTTCACTTTTATCCTTGAGTTCCCATGTAAGTCTATCCATTTCAGCTCAATTGAAAATTTTCAGTAATATTTCCTCTTCGGTTGGAGTATCTTTCTCTTTCCATTTTTGAGCGAAGGCTATTCATGCCACTGTTACTATATGCAGTAGTAAATAATTTGTATCTTTCTTATATTTTCTTTCTATAATTCCCAATAAAAAAAATTCTGGTTTGGCCTCTATATATCTATTAGCAAAATTTCTTCCAGCCATTTCTTTAATAAGTTCCAAAATTTTTGTACCTTTGGGCATTGCCACCACATGTGGTAGTAATTCCCAACGGTCTCTACACTTCCAGCATATCGAGGATTTCCCCTTGTTCATTTGTGCTAATCTTGTGGGAGGGAGGTGCCACCTATAAAACATCTTATAGAGGTTTTCCTTATAAGAGGTTGCTAAAGTAATTTTTAGATTTTTTTTCCCATAAACTATGCCAATTGTCCAAATCAATATGTGCCCAAAATATTTACACTCAAATTATCTTCACTACTTTCACCTGTTCCTCAATTATATCTTGCTCTAATAAATATTGATATAGTTTACTTCTAGTCTTGCCTTCCCTACTAAATAAGATTTTATCTAATTCTGAAGAGTCTTGCTTTATGCCCCATTCCTTTTTGTCTTTATTAAATTTGGATTGGATTTGAAGATACGCCCACCATTCCAGATCAATTCCTTCTTCCTTTAAGGTATTTCTTGCTTTTAATTATCCTTTCTTATTCAAAATATCTTTATAGGTGACAGCACCCCCACGTTTTATCAAATTTGGATGTGTGTACATTTCTAATGTAGACACCCAGTTGGGGATTTTCATATAATTAATTCTTTTTATTTTCTTCCAGATATCCAATAATGCTCTCCTAATATAATGCTTCCAGAAGTGTTGCTGGACTAAATGTCTTTCTTCCCACAAAGTAGCATGCCATCCTGTCTGTAGGTCATGACCTTCTAGTGCTAATAATCTTGTATTTTTGAGATGCATCCACTCACTTAGCCAGACCAACGCCGCTGCCTGATAATACTTTGTCCAGTCTGGTAGGCCAAATCCTCCTCTTTCTCTAGCATCTTGTAATAGTTTTAATTTAATTCTCGTTCGTTTCCCTTGCCATATGAATTTTGAAATGAGTCTATCCAAATTTGTAAAAAAATCCTTTTTAAGCCGAATTGGTATGCATTGAAATAGAAACAACATTTTCGGAAGAACATTCATTTTAATGGTGGCTATCCTACCCACTAAAGATAACTGTAGTTTCCCCCAGTTTCCCAAATCAGACCTAATTTGCACCATTAATTTATCATAATTGTCTTCTTTCAGAGTGATGCATCTCGCTGTCAATTGGATTCCCAAATATCTTATTTTTTTGGTAGCCTGCATATTTATTCTTCCCTCCAATTCTATTACCTGGATAACTGAGAATCTCCATAGACATTATGGAGATTACCAATAAAATTTATAGTTATATTAACCACAAGATACTCTTTGTAACCAGTTTCATTCTTATCAGGACTCTTCAGAATGAATAGCCAGATGTTGTTCTAAGGAGTTCCAACTATCTACTGGGAACTGAACTCACAGATCTTTGCATTTTAGGTAACCATATACAACATATTAGTTTTAGGGATGATCCAGGTCCTCGGGCTCAGCAATTGCAGGAACGGATACATAGAATTTCAATCTGAATGAGGTATACACTCCACCTTCCCTTAAGCAATTGAAAGAGAGATATACAGATGTTACATTGTGTCATGACTCATATACAGGGGGCATACATAATATAAACAACTATATCCCTCTGCACTGAGAGCTTAAGGGAAGATGGACATTATAACAGAGCTTCAATAAGTTTTACACGTCATCTGTTGTCATTGTCTCAATGGTCAAAGAAGGTATGCACATTCCATGATATTATAGTTATTCCCAGAATAGTGACAGATTTCCTAGTCAGATTGTGACACCTTTTGATTGGTATGTATAGCCTTCAAGTTGAAATTGCAGGTACTAGATTTCACATGCAAACAGTCTGATTGATGTTTGACTCTCACGGGCTCTTACAAAGCAGCAGGCTTTTGATTCTGTCTTTCCCAGATGCTGGTAATTTATAGTACTTTGATATTGCCAACTCTATCATGACTCCTGGGAGTTTCCATATAATATAAAATAGAGAAACAACAGGACAATAGCAAACAAAAATAGTTGCTGGCACAATATACTAACATTAGAATGCTCATTCAAACATGACAGCTTTCATCACTATCCAAAGCTTAGAAGGAAGGATGTTAGAGAAATGTCAGGGGACAAAGGTGCCTTTAGGCCTATGTCTCCCTGAATTCTTGTAAGGATGATTAAACAGACTACTCAATTATATTGAACTATATCTTAAAACTACATTTAAAGTGTACATAAAACTGAGGTACAGAGGTTTGTCTGAGCCTGAATTGCAACCCAACTACACTGAGTGCTTCTAAGACTGAATTACAGAGGTTGGAAGGGTGGGGGCTGGGGTGAGAGAGAGGGAAAATATATAAGGAAAAAAATTTGGATGCTTCAGATAAATGGCTGCATAATGATACATTTTACTTCTGCTGCAGTTATCAGCAAAATTGCTTGTAACTTTCTACACCATCAGAGGACAGCATTAGTATAACTCAGGATGTTTAGTTCCATCTTTTTATGGTATGGTTTTAACATTAGTAGTGTTAGAAAGCAAGTCAACTTAGTTTTATACAACTAGGTTTTATGCAACATTCCGTCTGTCTGTCTGTCCGTCTTTCTTTTGAATCTTTTTAAGATGTGGTAAAAAGGCAGTATGGTAAGAAGGCACGAGTGTTGAAAGAAGTAAAAATGCTGTGTGTAAAAGTTTGTTTCTGTCCACTTAATTGCATGGAACGGAGAATGGGCTGTGATAGGAGATGCATAAAAATAAATTGAATTTAGTAGGAACAATCTGTTATCCTTTGGGTGATCCTCTCAGATATATTTCCATACTTACACAGAGAACGCAAGTCCAAACTAGCTTTCATGCTCTCAATGTCAGCCACAGTCACACTATATCCTTTGACTTTCTCCTTGCAAATTTCCCAGCTTCCCCATCAGAATGGGACTACTCACAACAGCCAAGATGTCACGGCCAACTTGCCGTGGGACAACTCAACATGGCCAACTTACCATGGGACAACTTAACAATTCAATTTAATTATTTAACATAATTTTTAAAATATTTTAATTTTTGTTGTTCACATTTAATTTTGTCCTTCCTTTGGCATCCTTTCTTTAATGGTTCTATTCCACTATTTTCTCAATATTAGTGTAACTCTTGTCCTGCGGCAAGTTGTCTTGGGGCAAGTTGGCTGTGATGAATTGGCCATGGCAAGTTGTTGTATACCCAAAACCTTTTCAACTAAGATACCTCAAATGGGCTAACTTACAAAATGCCAGAACCCATTACTCCTATGGGAATGAAATTTTGGAAACTTCTTGCTGCTTCGGCACTGTCACACTGCCATAGTTACATGATTCTGTTTCACAGTGTTCTCTGACATGTTCCCACAAGTCAATGGGGAATGGGAGAACACTATGAAAGAGAGTCATGTAATTATGGCAGCGTCGCAGTGCCGAAGCAGCAAGAACTTTCCAAAATTTCATTCCCATGGGAGTAATGGGTCCCGTCATTTTGTAAGTTACCCCTTTTGAGGTAACTTGGTTTCCCTATGATGCACCTTTTCACCTAGTTAAAAAGTTACAGATACTATATGAGAGTTTTAGTAGAATATAGAAGGTAGGGGTAGATAGAATAAATAAATAAATAGGGGTAGATAGAATAAATAAATAAATAAACCCTTTATTATCAAAGTATAACATGTATATAGTGAAATTGGTTGAGCCTCCCTCTGTGCCCCCCCTCACCACAAACTCACGGTGACTACAAACCCCCAACTTATTCCACCCTGTGAACTAATTGTACATCACTCCGGCCTCACGAGTCTTTCATGCATAAGGTTATAAAGTTATGTCCCATTCAGAAGCCTAACAGCCCATGGATAAAAGCTGTTCTTCAGCCTGTTGGTACGGCTGGCTATGTTTCTGTATCTCCTACCCGATGGTAGGAGAGTAAAAAGGTACCAACCAGGGTGTGGGTCATCCCTGAGAATTTTCCTCACTCTGCCAAGGCAGCAGGCCGTGGCAATGTCATCCAATGGAGTCAGGGAACATCCCACAATGTCTTGTGCTGTGCTCACCACCCTCTGCAATACCTTCCTGTCCGCGGCTGTCAGGCCAAACCACAATACAATATGTGAGAATGCTTTCAATAATAGATTGGTAGAAGAAGGTCATGAGTCGTCGTTCTACCCTGTTTTTCCACAAAACCCTGAGGAAATGGAGTCTCTGTTGGGCCTTTCTGGCCACCTGGGCTATAGTAGTTTTCCAGGTAAGATCTTCACAGAGGTAGACTCCCAGGAATTTGAAGGAGGAAAAATCTCTCTACACAGTCACCTCCGATGTAAAGTGGGGCAGGTTCCTCTCTTTTCATCTGGAAGTCTAGCACCATCTCCTTCGTCTTGCCAGTGTTCAGGTGCAGGTTGTTTTCTAGGCACCATGAGGATAGTTTTTGTATCTCCCCCCCCCCCGTATGCTGTCTCATTTCCACCTGTAATGAGACCCACCACGGTGGTGTCATCTGCGAACTTGATGATCACAGTGATGGGTCGGATGATACACAATTATATGTGTACAATGAATACAGATAGGGGCTAAGCATGCAGCCCTGTGGCAAGCCAGTGCCAAGCTTTAGGGGGGTGGATAAGACAGACCCAACCCTCACTGTTTGTAGTTGGTCCCTCAGAAAGTCATTAATCCAATCACAGATAGAGGGATGAAACTTCAAGTCAGTTAGCTTTTCAATAAGAATAGCCGGCAGAATAGTATTAAAAGCCAAACTATAATCCATGAAAAGCATCCTGACATAACTTCCAGGTTTCTCCAGATGACTTGCTACCGAATGTACATAAATAAATAAATAAGTTACATAAATAAGGTTTATGTAAAATGTATGTACATAAATTAAACCATAATCCCAGTATCTGGAGTATCATGCAGTATCTTCCACAAATTTTCACTCAAAAAGTCAGTCTATCTAAGAATCAACCCCAAAATTTTTATCTTCAACAATTTTCATTTTACAATCATTCTTTCTGACTTCCTCTGATAACAGGATCATTTGGAAAGGAGGGTCCTAAGTACAATAAAAAAATGTTTATTGCTTTCTATCAAACTAATTTGTCACATGTTTTTTTTTTCCAGAATCCCTTTTCTGTAATTTATTGGCTTGGGACCAAATGATTTTTCTTACCTATTTCTTATATTTCACTAATATTGTCATTTAAATTAAATGGAGCAGGTGGTATGTCTGCTATTACTGAACCATGTATTTGAATTATAATTACTTTTGTACAAAATATTTCTAAAACATTGTCATTTAGTTAATAATAAAGGCATTCAGAACAATGTTTCTATAGACGTTTATACGCTAGTCTGAAGGCACAGTTGGGTCTTCTCCCACAGTCAGATGTCAAATACCAATACTGGTCTTCTTCACGTTTTATTCATGGGGAAAGGCAAATGAGGATAAAGAGGATATGTGTTGTCCCTTCACCCAGTTCTCCTCTGCCCCATGTTATCCTGCTATTTGCATTAGCTTTGATTTCTGTAGCTGGAAGCTGATTTTGCTTGTCAGAAGCTCACAAAAGGTGATCACATGATCCCAGGATGCTGCTATAGTCATAAATACATGCCAGTTCCAAAGCATCTTAATTTTTGATCACATGCCTATGGGTATTCTGCAATATAAATGTGGAAAACGGTCATAAATCACTGTTTGCAGTACCACTGATACTAAACAAATGGTTGTAAGTCAAGGACTTCCTGTATATCAAGAACTTCTAGGATTGATCACTGAGGGCTTAACTAGTACAAGAACTGGGCTGGCTCAGACTCAGTGTTTTGCTGGAGAGAAATAAGAACTGGAAATAGCTGATAGAAACACATGGACAGAGTAAGAGGCATGAAGCCAGTTTATCTGTCCATCTCAACAACTAATGGACAAAGGAAGCAATCTAGTCCAGTGATGGTGAACCTTTTAGAGACCGAGTGCCCAAACTGCAACCCAAAACCCACTTATGCATCATCAGGTGCCGGGTGGGTGTGGCCCATTGGCTGAGTGTGGCCCATTGGGTGGGTTTGGCCCATTGGGTGGGCGTGGCTGCAGTGGTAATGGCAGACTGGGTGGGACTAAAAAGTTCAATCAATCAATTCCAACTTTGCGAGTTGAAATTGACTGATTGAACCTTTTTTTTTCTTTTTTTGCACACAGCGGCTGAGGCCTAAAGCAAAAAGGTTTTATAAAACCCAGCTGAAGGCCTAGGACTGGGGTGACAGCACGTGTGCTCACAGAGAGGGCTCTGAGTGCTGCCTCTGGCACCTGTGCCATAGGTTCACCACCACTGATCTAGCCTATTACAGTTTAAGAGTACTGATTTTAGTCTGTTTTGTATGCAAAACTATGACTGCTTACTGAGATTTGTTTTCCTTTTGTACACTTTCTTGTTCTTGTTTTTAGTTTAAAAGGCATTCTGAGAGTCCAAGTGCCTGATCATAAAGTTCCAAGCAACTTCCAGATCATAAGCTGGCTGCTCTCCCAGTAGTCACTTCTGAAGTAAAGTATATATCTTTCTGTATTTGCAGCTGCAATTCTTTTGACATGTCAGCAATGTAAAGCTTGCTACCCAGCTCCCATTTGCCTCTTGAACAAGCCTCTGTCTTTCAAATAAAATAGCTGTAAAATTTAGCATCAGGTGATCCATTTGGAAAACATCCTGAATAATTTTGAATTCTGTTTCATGAGTAAGTTACATGGATATCGCTTTTTTTTTCTAAACAGAGTAAATAAACAAAATATGGCTGAACACATATTAAATAATAGAATACAATATATGTTTTAAATATATTTTTGACTGAGGCTTTAGGCTTGAACTATATAATATAATATCAGGTCAAAATGTACAGTGAAAGCAAATGGGACAAGATCTTTTTTTCCTTAGTTAAAAGAGGGAGGAAGATTGTATGTATGCCATCTGTAAATAGGTTAAAGAACTGGGAAAAATACAAATCTAAAAAATTATCTCCGTCCTGAACCTTGAACTTAAAAAAATAACCTCTTTAATTATTGAGGTTGTAAAATAATTCTTTCAGATTTGGGGAAACACTTTTTCAGATAAAGTAGCTACCAAAGCAACTATGAGTTGAAAATATTCTGTTTGCAAGGTTCTTTCAGGTCATTCCTGCGATGTTACAGGTCTTGATATATATGAAAGGTTTTTAGCTAACAGGATACCTATCAGAGATTTCACTTAATAAGATGCTGAGTTTGAAGAGAATCATAAGGAGAATCATGCCATCTTAAATAGCTAGGGGGAAGCATTAATCAGTGCCATGCTAATGAATTTTTAATTCCTTCCTGAAGAACAAATTGATGGTGGCATGTAATCTGGTTTCACTTATATCTTGAAAATTTTCAGTGCCTGATATGTGTACCTCAAATGTCTCTCTCTCTCTCTCTCTCTCTCTCTCTCTCTCTCTCTCTCTCTCTCTCTCTCTCTCACACACACACACACACACACACA
The DNA here is from genome assembly GCF_016545835.1 of Crotalus tigris. Classification (NCBI taxonomy): domain Eukaryota; kingdom Metazoa; phylum Chordata; class Lepidosauria; order Squamata; family Viperidae; genus Crotalus; species Crotalus tigris. The sequence goes on along the minus strand of NW_024098551.1, from coordinate 93,655 downwards.
CACACACACAAAGAGAAATTTGTTTGGTCCTGCCTGAAAAAATTCCAAACATCTGTTGGCCTTTGGGAAGTTAGTATTTCTCTTAAAATTCATGGTTCCATTAGATCAGGGGTGTCAAACACCCAGCCCATAGGCCGGATGCATCATAGCGAAACTGTGCCCACCCCATTGCCGGCAATGGAAAAAAAGTCACAATATGTCGCAACATGTCACATGAGATGCGAGTTTGATACCCCTGCATTAGATCATGCCGTTGTGTTCCTATTCTGTTTGACAGCTTCCCCTTTCCCTGATTGGCCACTGTAGGAATAGAAGGCTTTGTTGTGTTTATATGCCCTGCACACAAGTACACATACTTCAAATACTCTGGGGTTTTTTCCCCCGTTTTGGTCTAACAAAATTAGAGAAGCAAAAGCCAACAGAGCCTCTGAAGGCACTATAAACCTTTCAGAGAATTGATGAGTCACCTGAAGCCAATCCATCCATATGCTTTAATTAACAATGTGATCAGTGCATTATGTAAGATACAGGTGAAACAGCAGCTGCAGCAGTGACAGTAGTTATAGGAAATGACAGGCAGGGTGTCATTAAATCAGTAAGGCTGTCAGATATTCTCAGGCAGAAAAAAAGAGCATATCTCACATGCCTCACTCCCTTTTAGAATGAGTGTAATTTTCTGTGAATGATAAGTGACTGAGTATTTAAAAGCCAAGTCCATTAATTTGCAATCCAGGCATAATGTAATCGTTGGCAACTACATATAGAATTTCACCACAGTGCTCAGACAATAGTTTTGATCTGCAGAGACCATCCTCTGGTGGATGAAAGGAGTAATTTCCCTTTCATGCCATTTCATGCTTGAGTTTCATCTAAAAAAGCTTGCTTGATTTTGGGGGTGGTAGGCGGGAAAGAGAGAAAGGAAAAAGTTCTGAGACAACATGTGGTACTTCTGCAGTGTGGTGTAGATGTATTGAAATGAAAGAACCCTTTAAACATCCGAGCTGATTTAACTTATGGTTTGATCTGTATTCTTCTAAGAGAAGTCAAAAGGTCAATGAATACAGTAATTAACTGCACCATGTATTCTCATAGCTGACACTTCCAATAACATTCAATCTATATAGGACTCTGAGCAGAAAAGTTCCCAGTTCTAGGGGCTGCTCAAAGGCGGGCTGTTAGCTAAAAGCTGCTTCTTGTGATCAGCTTGAGAAACAAAAGACTGATATTGGGAGCAAAATTATATAGCTGCACCTGGAGTTTCAAAGTTGAAAAGTGAAAGGAAACCTACATTTTTTTAAAAAAACAAAAAGTGTCACAATGCAGGAGGGTTTCCAATTGATTTCTGCAGTGAAGCTGAATCAAAAGATGTCTCAACTTCTAACATGTTCTGACTGAATATAACCATTCTATTATCATCCCATAAGAATGACCCTCCCAACTCACTGAAGCTGTAGCTCTGGGTAAAGAATTGAGGAATATTGTGTAATTCTGGGCTTCAGTGTTGCATTTCTACTGGGCAAGTTACCTCTTCTATCCTTTCAATGTTTATCATGATTCTACTTCATCTCCAATATTATAGCATCATACACAACATTGAACACCCATACCCACCCACATATGTATAGGTAGTCCTTGACTTATGACACAACTGAGCCCAACATTTCTGTTGCTAAGTGAGACTTTGTTAAATGAGTTTTGCCCCATTTTGTGACCTTTCTTGCCACAATTATTAAGTGAATCACTGCAGTTGTTAAGTTAATCACACAGTTGTAAAATGAATCTGGCTTTCCCATTGACTTTGCTTGTCAAAAAGTTGCAAATGGTGATCAGTTGACCCCAGAACACCACCATAAATATGAGTCAGTTGCCAAGCATCTGAATTTTAATCATGTGACCATGGGGAGGCCGCAACGGTCAAAAGTGTGAAAAATGGTTACAAGTCACTTTTTTCAGTGCCATTGTAACTTCAAATGGTCACTAAACAAACTGTTGTTAGTCGAGGAGTATCTATACTGTAAAGGTAAAGCAATGTGATTGGTCATGAATTAACATGGTTTATGAACGTAAAGATCTGAAATATTTTTTAAGTATCTTGGCCTCTGCTGTGTTGCATTGATAAGTTTATGATAATTTGGCTGACAACAAATACATGTGATCATACTGTTGAAAGAAAAGTCTTCATCCTGGTTCATCCAAGCTGGGGATAAATAAACAACATGGCAACTGCTTTGGGAAGAAGGTTGCAGTTTATTGAAGAGCCAGACTGAAAGATGGTTCTGGCAGGAAGGAGGAGAGAAATCAAGGGCTGAGTACATGTGGAATAGGTTTTTATACCCTCTGAAAGCCTTTTGTTTGGAATAGTTTCCTGTTCCTGCGGCATGAACTTTGAGGCTATTTCCTGTGTCACGTATTCTGACCTGAGTTTAGGTGGCACACATACAAAACTCTCTGGTATTCTTGATGGTGATGGGTTAGTCCTATTATGTCCCATCTCAGGTGGGATATGCAGATTTTTGTCTTCTTGAATTTCTGGCTCCACCTTTCTGATGGTTACATCTGCATTTGTATAGGGCTGGCTCCTGCTTGGGACAGAGAGACTTGGGGGCAGGGTTGGTTTCTGCTTTTAAAAATCCTTTTGAGGAAATATATTTTTCTGCCCTTTTAATATTTCCTTCTCTGGGGAGCTGACTTCCCACAATACTATGGGATTTAAGACATGGAATCTAGAGAGAACTTGCTTTTTCAAACCGATGTTTTTACTATTAATCATTTCACCTTAATGGATTGATAAAATGAGAGAGGTAAAGAGAGAAAATAAAATACCTACCAAATTAAGGAAGAGCTATTCAAAACTTGCATCAAGATAAATCATTGCTTTCTTTTGGGGGGAAAGGGAGGTAATTTATGACTGACAATAATGTAATTTTCGTGTTTTAGATTTTCCCCCAATACCTTTTCAAGTCTGAGTTGCTTGATAAAATGCAGGACGGGATCAACTTTATGAGGATTTATTAAGATATATAGCACTTCTATTGATCTGAGAAAATCTTAACAGTTCTGGTAATAAAAAAAGGAGGAGGCATACCCCTGCCAAGAGCTGTTTTTTCTTGAACGTTGAAGGTAATATAATGTCATGGGAAAAATAAATGATCCATTGAGTGATGAACCAAAGCAATGATATCTGAAACAAAGTTTCTTTACTGAATGTTGCAAATCAGTAATCTCGGGACTCCCCTGCCAACCTGACCCAGAACATGGGATATAAATTTGCATAGGATTATATAGAAAAATATAAATTATCAGTCATGATTAATTAACTCTATGTCAGCAATGATCACCCAGATTTCAATTTTGAGGCTGGGTCTTAGTTTTGCTGTCACTCTGATCCATATTCCTTCCCTTTAATAATTATTGTAAGATGGCCTCCTTTTTACACCTTACCTGACATTTTCATATCTTGTTATCCAACTTCTGCTCCCTTCCTTGGGTCACCTCAAATTAAATTGCATTGTCAACAGATATCATGGCTCTTTATAGATTCCTTGATTTTTATATTGTTAGCATAGGAATATTATTTTAGACAGAAAAATATCATTTTTAACTGGGAAAACTGAAGCAAATTTACTTCTACAGATGTCTTTTCAGCTTTCAAACACCCCAGTTTCTAGGGCTGGGCAGGGCTCTCGCCTTTGAAAGGCAAAATATGATCTGGAATTTAAGTAGAGACGTAACACCTAAAAGCAGCTGCATGGAGGGGAATTATTTTGCAGCTCTCCCAGATATGTGATGTTTGCTTTATGACGAAGTTTGTCGTTTATGCTGCAATCCCTTGAGAGCCATTTTTATACTCTTAAACTATATTTCTAATGTTTCCATATGTGTGCATGCCTTCCATTTGAATTTGTCAGGTGCAAATTCATACATTCACATTCTTTCTTGGCTCTGTGATGTTTTAGCATAACAATTAGTATTATTCTAGTGTCTGTAATGCTGATACGAACTGAAATCTTGCAGTGTCTAAATAATAATGATGAAGCAGAAACTTTTTAAGCATCACTGGTGCTTTAAAAAATGTGTTCCCTGTATCTATTCTTGCTTTTGTTGCCTTAATGAGAAAAAAGCAAAGAAAGCAGAGAAAGATTCATAACATCTCAGGGACATATTAAGCATTAAGTTTTGCCTTTTTACTTCAAGGTTCAACATACTATTCTTTATTCACTTATCTGAAGTTTTAGAAGTTAACTATTCTTGTATAGGATTGCACTTTCTCTACCTCTATCACCATTGTTTGATAAAGCTATACATAGTGATGGAATCCAGCAGAGAAAGTTTAAGCTTTGTGACACATGACTTTGATGATCACAACCCACATCACCGAAAGAAAAGACATAGCACATTGATAAAGCAAATGCTTTGTAGCTAGTGTTTAAACTGAAAGATTTGGGAAAGTCATGTCTATATTGGGCCGTTTCAACCAATAGTTTGCCTTAGCCAAAGCTCTAGGAATAAAATGTATATATCAAATCTTTACTTTATTTGTTCTTCAGTGTAAGAAACATTGTAACTTAAATTAATATTTCATTACCTGAGACATATATGATAGTCTTGAAATCTCATTTTTATGTTATAAAAAATGTAAAGCAGAGCCATTTTTTTAAATGAAAAATACATGAAGCTATAAGAGAAGGCCCTTTATTCATTTTCTGCTTTTTTTCCCCCCTGGTTTTTCTTCTGAACAACTTCCCTCGGAGAGATCATGTTTGTTTCTGACATCATAATTCATTCACTTTGAAATAATTATGATGCTACATACAATGCCCTCTAGTATTATTGCAAATGAATCAGTAGAAATTATGAAGAGACAGAAACAGACCAAACCATTATTTACATTCAGATATGTTGCTACATAGAAGGCAAAAAATAATATTTGCCAGATTAGAAAAGGGATTATTAAATGGTACAGAGATTTGGGATTTGTTTGTAGAAAATTCCCTAAAGCAATTGGATTAAAATGCAGCTGCAGTGCTGAAAGCAAATCAGATGTTAGATTGTTTTGAGCAATAAATAATGAGAAATGGAGCTTGGGAGGTGATGTCATTATTACACAAAGCTAGTTGCATAACATCAAAAATCCATATTCTAAATTTCATTTACTTGCCTTGAAAAACCACTATTTCATGAATAAGGTAACAGTCACAAAATAACTAAGCTGAACGGTAGAGAAAATACTTAAATTTTCCCATGTTGCGTTTTTTTCTCTCCTTATACTAGAGCAGCCTTCCCCATTATGGTGTTCTCTGCATATGTTGTAATTCAAATTCCCAGGATTTCCAGAAATGAATAGCTCAACATATTTGGAGAGCATCTCATTGGTTCGTTATATTTCCAAATACAAACTGTAAGAGCAACGGAGAGTGATCCAAATTAGGACTGCAAGAAGAGAGAAAGGATAAAAGTGTGGAAATCACCACCAGTACCAATCCTTCACACTATCAATTTTTGAGTGAAAAAAACGCAATTATGCAATCAATACAACATGCAGTTTTACCTTCAAACTAACACAGTCCCCATTGATTCCATCTTAAAATCAGAGTTGGACATTTGGGGAAAAAAGGGGGGGAAGTAAGTAAACTTAAGTTCCTCAAATCTACACCTCAAACCAATAGGGATAACATTATACATTCAAAGAAATTTAGCTTCAGCTACTTAAAAATTGCCCTGTAGTTTTCCAAGGACGAACTCTAGATTTCCAGTGATACAGTTAATCACAAGCTAAATTATTTAGAAATATTTAAAGAGGGATGTAGAATATTACTGCCTCTGGGTCATTTAAAAAATCCTCCTCTGATATTTTGACCAAGAAGGGAAAGTTGAAAATCTTCAATTGTTTCTATTTCCGGCCAAACTTTTGTCTTCAAAGCCAAAAGTCTGAACCGAATATTCTGCTGGCCAATTCACAATTTCAAAGCTCTTGTTAGATAAGAAAGCAAACCAACATTGACAGTCAATTTAATCAAAGATGCGAGATTTTCCAGTAATGGCTTGGTTGGTTAACTGAGGAATGCTTTGAAGTATAGATCAAACTGGGTTATAATTTATCCACTCTAGGCAATTTTGACAATTCAGATCTTGAAGGCTATCATTGACCTGCTTGATCATTGGAAAGCTCCACTCCTTCAACTGATCTGGATTTGGATTTGTTCTGAAGAAAGAAGTGGTTTCTTTTCTTTAAAAAAACCCAGCTTTTTGTCACTTGTATATGTTTCTCTATGTATAATAGAATGAAGGAGAAAATGGCCATGCTGCAACTTGAATGAAACTTTGGCACTCACTAGTTGAATAATAGAGAACAAGTTAGGGAATAAATTCCTCTCTGGTCATGCCCACCATTACAGCTATTTATTTTTTGACTGAACAAGTCTCCCATGGAAGCCACTTGGTCAATGTCCTTATCACATACTCTTTAAATTCTTAGCCAAACAAAGATGCTTAGTTTATCTCTGTCATATGAATTATTAGTTCGTTTTAACATTTGTATGCCTCTGGTTCCATGTGAACTCAGAATTTTTTTTTTTTTACAAAAAATTCAGAAATTGTATAAATTACATTAAGTCTGATAGTAAGACTATCCAACTTGGGATTTAAATGAGTGACACAAATTCCCAAGTTCTCTGCAACTTTTTTTTTTATCATCCTTTAAGAACCACCAAAAGCAATGCCATCTGAATTTCTAGGGGTAAAATGTACTATTTGAGATGATCTATATACCAAAAAAATAGGGCTTATTTGCTCCCTCATCCTGAATTAGATGAGGGAGGGAGATGTGATGGAATGTGTCTACAAAGGGAGAGGTAATGTGATAGACTTGAGTAACACAGCAGATTCCCAGGAAGGAGGGAGCACATTAGAAAGAGAAGAAGCGAGATAAAAGACAACACAGTCTGGAGCTGGATCATGGGAAGAAGGAAGAGATTAGGTTCCCTAGAACCTCCCAGGGCATATTCATTAGGTTAGGAAAGTGGAGGTTTAGCCTGGCAAGATTCACTTTATATGGTATAATAAGCAAATGAAGACTTGAACTTTGGCTTAAGCCAGCCAAAGTTCAATTCTTCATTTGCTTATTATACCATATAAAGTGAATCTTCAGTTAGGCCCCACAGAAGTGCTTTCAGCATCTCTTGTACGAAGGCTCCACTGAAAAGGGCTTTAGAGCTGATGACAAACTTTTGGAAGTTGATTGGCAAACAATGGAGTACCCGCAACACTAGTTTTATGAGAGTCTGGAAGCCCTTGCCCAATGAAATAGAGACTGCTGCATGCTGTATCAATTGCAACTTCTAGGTAGTCTACATGTAGAGGAGCAGAATGGTATATGAAGGAGTGGCTATGCTTTTAAAATAGACATCATGAGGAGAGAATAAATTATGTGTAATACATGGATTTTGTTCATGGCTAGATTTCTGTTTTAATAAGAGATCTGAGGACACAGCTTTCACCGTAGCTGGAGTGCAGTGTTTAGGTCAGTATTATCAAGGATTTGTAATGATGTGAGATTATACTTGTATGACCGGCAGTGTTGGCTTGCACTGTTAACATTTAAATCATCTTTAAGAATTCTATCAGAATAGGGAAAAGTTGTGGATTATCCGTAGATTTAATTAAAGAATGTATACATAATTTGATGGTATCTAGAAGAACATTTAGAATGACAAGTGAAATCCAAATGAATCCTTCTAATACATCAATCTTGTATTTCCTTTATGATTTCACAATATGGGAAATGGCTGGGCTAGGAAAGCATGAAAAACATACCTGACATTTCATTGCATTCACCTGTGACTTCCCATTATTCTCTTCAGTAATCCTTGAATGAAACATTTCATGAATGTATTGCTCTTTCCTGGCCAGGTGATTATTCAGCCCCTTTGTTTAGTTGATTAATAAAAGGCATTTAATTTTGGAAAGTGAGAGGCTATTTTCCAACTTCGGTGAGACATGGGTGTGTGTTACTATAAGATAACCCTTGCAGGTCACTAAAGGCATTTAGCTTTACTTCACAGTTCACACCCCAAACAAGGCATATGTTATCTTAGAAAAACATGTGTGTTGTCAACTCTTCTTGTATCTATTTTTACAGACAAGCTTTTGGTAGATTCTGAAGGAGGCGTATTTAAATACCAAATTGTTCAGACTCTTTCCAAATTCCTGATCAAAGTAACGGAAAGGGTTTGTGGAAAAGAACAATACTTGCTTCAAAAAGTGAATGTTGAATGGATTTGGCCTTCCATAGGAATAATTCAAGGTCTTCTTGACACATTAATGATCTTCAGAATAGCACTAAACATAACAAACCCCCTGATCCAGAGAAAATCCCCAGGAAAAGATAATTGTGGACAGTTGAGATTTAAAATATTTGTATCATTTACTTCCCAGACCTGAGCAAAACTAGGCTTGCCTGAACTTATATGAAATCAGTGGTTTTAAATGTCTGAAACCCTGCACAGGCTGGAGTGCTTAATTTGCTAAGTGTTTATTTACTCTTTCAAGGCAAGCGCTGCAGTTTTGGTAGCTGAATCCTCAATTTACGGCCATTTAATAGCAACAGACTTATATACTGCTTCACTTAATGATCATTTAAAATTATGACAGGCCTCCCTGGAGGCACTTATGACCCAGATTCAAAGTTCTGACAGTTGTGCCTCCCTTCTCCACAGTCATGTGACTCCATTATGGTCGTAACTCGAGGACTACCTGTGGAGGTTAAGGCAGCAGGCTAGAAATCAGCAGACTGAGTTTTAGTTCCATCCCAGGCATGGAAGCCAACTAGGTGACTTTCCCTCTTAGCCCAACCCATTTCACAGGATTGTTATGGGAAAATAGAAGGAAGAAGGAGCATTTTGCAGCCTTGAGTTATTTATAAAAATAATAAAGGTGGGATTAAAATAATCAAATAAATAAATCACTAGAAATTAATTGTCCTTATGAAGGCGAATATACATGTTGTGCAATTACATGAAATAAGGACATAACTGTCTTTATTCCATGTATTTGTGAATTCTGGCAAAGCAAATAGTACTTGTAGGTAGTGCTTGTCTGCTTTAAACTATATGTATTATACAAGAGTAAAATCTATTTGGCCATTTAACTCAAAGAGATACTGTGAATAACATAAAGTATTAAAAATAAATTCAAACCGTACATTAAATCATGACAAATTCAGTGACATTTCAAATTCAACTTTAAGGTTAAATGTATTGTTGAATTTTGTTTGTTTGCCATCTTTTAATTTGTTACTTTATTTAAGCAAAATTATGTTACTTGCTCTTGAAAACCACTGAAATTAGTGAAACAAAAATCTCTCTTAAATTTTTTACATTTGTTTCACTGGAACTTAATAGCTAACTTGAGGATATTTAAATCACCTAAGACAAAAAACAGTTGTTGCCCAAAAGATTTTGTCATGGAACCTTGATTTAACAACTTTCCATTGAGCAGACCTTGGATGCAACAGACTAAATTCATTTCCAGTCTATCCTCTGTTGCATCTAGAGTAGTCTAGATGAGGCATTTTACATTTACACCAATTTTATGGTAATGTGTCCATCTGGGCTACTTACTTTATTTGTGTAATGACATCATTTTTGCAAACTACATAATTTGTATCAATCGCTGTTATTTTCATAATGGCATTGATCACCATGAATGACATAATCTGCAATTTAATGGACATTCAGGAATAAAGATGTCCCCCTTCTTCCAGCTGGCCTGTTAAATCAAGTTTTTATCATGTGTCTAATATCTTGTTAAAATATAACACAAAGATGCTATATGATGCAAATCTGATTCTATAGGCTGAATAGTATGATAAACAGTTGAGGGAGCTAGGTATGTCTAGCCCAGACATGTCAAACTCGCGACATCACATGACATTGTGAGACGTATCGGGACTATTTTGCCATTGCCGGCAATGGGGTGGGCGTGGCTCCGGTATGATGAAACCAGCCCGCAGGCCGGCAGTTTGACACCCCTGGTCTAGCCTATTGAAGAGAAGGATTGTGAAGGGGGGGGTCATGAGATGTGTATTCAGTAGTTGAAGGCTTGTCACAGAGAAGAGGGACCAACGTATTGTCCAAAGCACCAGAGGGCAGAACAAGAAGTAATCAGTGGAAACTTGGTAAAGAGAGAAACAACCTAAAAGTAAGGAGAAATTTTTTGAACTTGAGAACAATTAATCAATGAAATAGTCACGCTATTTGAAAATGATCTGACTCTAACTTCAAGGATATACCAAACCAATTCTTTGTTCTGTTTTATAAAATGTGATATAATTATTACAGAAGCTTTAGGATTAGGATTGGTTACTGTCATGCTTTTCTATATTTCAGTAGTGAAATGCTACATTTTATCCTCTCCTATTATAATATTCTACTACATCAATTTTTTATTTTTCTGGGCTCCAAGATCACCTCAGATGGGGACTGCAGCCAAGAAATTAAAAGACGCTTGCTCCTGGGGAGGAAAGCTATGGCAAATCTAGACAGCATACTAAAAAGCAGAGACATCACCCTGCCAACAAAAGTGCGTATAGTCCAGGCCATGGTTTTCCCAGTTGCAATGTATGGCTGTGAAAGTTGGACCATAAGAAAGGCTGAGGGCCAAAGAATTGAGGCCTTTGAACTATGGTGCTGGAGAAGACTCCTGCGAGTCCCTTGGACTGCAAGGCGTTCAAACCGGTCAGTCCTAGAAGAGATCAACCCCGACTGCTCTTTAGAAGGCCAGATCCTGAAGTTGAAACTCAAATACTTTGGCCACCTAATGAGAAGGAAGGACTCACTGGAGAAGGGCCTAATGCTGGGAAAGATTGAGGGCAATAGAAGAAGGGGACGACAGAGAATGAGATGGCTGGATGGAGTCACTGAAGCAGTAGGTGTGAACTTAAATGGACTCCAGAAGATGGTAGAGGACAGGAAGACCTGGAGGAACGTTGTCCATGGGGTCGTGATGGGTCGGACACAACTTCGCAATTAACAACAACATCAAATCATGCCATAATTGTACTAAATGCTGGTTAGTTATATAAACAGATATCCCACAAACCAATAAACAGCAACTACAGTGCTTCAACAAACCAGTAAACAAAGCAATAAACAGCAACTACAGTGCTATATTTTCTCAAGTGGATTATGAACTGAATTTGTAGGTTATTTCATATTTTGTATCATTAAATGATACATTAAATATTACACTGTGAAGCTGTTTTAACTAGTAGTTAAGGAATACTTTATTGGATTTTGAACTGATGATTAAAAAGATATGAAAATACTTTAGAAATATTTTCTACAAACTCTATAAAATCTTCAATTCACTGTTTTTTACCGTGCTCCAAAAATCCTAAGGGTTTCAGTTATACATAGCTCCAGCTGAAATTAGTTTTTTACCTAATGTCATTTATTAGGACAAGTTCATTGGTAGGCTGGGTAACAACATGAATTTCTTGAAAAGCCTTCCCTCCTTTATTTAATAAAGTTGAAATTAAGCAATGAAATATTAAAAGCAAAATGCACTTGAAATTAGGTGATCATTATTTCCAAGCAGATTATATATATACAATGAAAATCCTTCACTTTCAAAGAAGACATGCTGTAGTACACTTCATCTTTTGACACAGTGGTTGCTCTGCAGTTTCCAGTCTGGAAATGTAGAGTCCAACATAAAAGGGGGTACTGAAAGTTGTAGTAACTGTGGGTGTTATTCTGTGATGCTGCTCATGATTTTCTATCTGGTTTTGTCAGGCCTTGACTTCAAAGCTGGTGGAGGCTTTATAAGCACAGGTCTTGCCAGTGCGTTCTATCAGCATCTGTAGCTTTTAGTGCCCTTGGCTGGATATCACAATGGCATGGGGTTTGTTTCACAGTGTCTTTGTAGCCCTTGTGTGATCTACGAGGGCAATTCGGAAATAAACCTCTGTTTGGTTCTCAATGACAGACACTCGCAGATACAGAACTTTTATTATACACATTAGAAAACTACAACATTACATTACTTTTCAACATAATCACCATTCAAATTGAGGCACTTGTCATAATGTCTTATAAGGTTTGAAATTCCTTAGTAGTCATTCAGCGCCAAATCTGGGCTATGGAGGGGGGGTGATCAAAAACATCCCAATGGAACTGCTTCAAAAGTTCTTCGGTGCGTCTAGTGGTGTGCGGGCAAGCATTATCGTGAACCAACACCACACCGGAAGGGGTGCCATAGAAAATCCCACCAAATTGAAGATGCCAAAGGAGTACTGCTAGTGAAGTTCATGGAGCATGGTTCGACCATCAATTCAGAAGTCTACTGTGAAATGCTATGAAAACTCAGACAAGCCATCCATAACAAGCCATAGTAAGCATCGGGGCATGCTGACTTCCGCTGTGGTGTTGGTTCAAGATAATGCTCGCCTGCACACCGCTAGATACACCCAAGAACTTTTGAAGCAGTTCTGTTGAGATGTTTTTGATCACCCCCCACATAGCCCAGATTTTGCACCAAGTGTCTACTACTCAAGGATTTCAAACCTTGTAAGACGTTATGACAAGTGCCTCTGATTATATCAAAAAGTAATGTAATGTTGTAGTTTTCTAATGTGTATAATAAAAGTTCTATATCTGCAATTGTCTGTCATTGAGGACCAAACAGAGGTTTATTTCCGAATTGCCCTCGTACCTCAAGGTCTGTTCCCAGACTCCAGTATACTATACAGCCGGGGTGGCAAACTTACAACGTCATGTGACGTGACGCGACATATCGTGACTTTTTTCCACTGCCGGCAATGGGGTGGGCGCAGTTTCAGCATGACGCATCCAGCCCGCAGGTGAGCAGTTTGACACCCCTGCTATACAGTAACTGGCAAGGCAGATACTGGTCATTCATTCTGATGACATGTCCTACCCACCTTCTTTGGGCTCGATAATCAGGGACTCAATACTGGTGGACCCTGCCTGATCCAAGACCTGCAGGTTAGAAACATGGTCTTGCTAAGGACTCTTGTTGAGTCCTTCCCAAGGATCCAAGTGACACCAAGGATCCAGTTTAGGCAGAGCATGCAAGCCCCACAATCACATCAAGGTACAGCCTCACAAGGGGACAAAATAAATTATTAATCTTTATTCACAACCATGTGAAGCCACAGCTGGCCAGTTCTTTAGGTGTTGCTGGCCTTCATATGCACTGAGTTCTTCTCAAGAACCTAGGATATCACAATGTATTATGTGAGGATCCAAGCCGAGTGGCCTTTTACAATTAACAGGTGGAAATTTTCTTAAAGCACAGAGTTTATAAGTGCCACCTATGACTTTTTGGCATGGCACTTGGGGTACCAGTAACCACTGCCCCCCCCCCATAGCCAGTTTATGCCATAATCTTTAAGTTTTGATTTTTCAGATCTTAACACATTGTGATTTTATCCAATTCTTTGGCTTCTATTCTATTGATAGTATTGCCACATCAATTATCTACCCTTTCTTCTTTTCAACCCCAGTTATATCTGCTGCAGTATGAGCCAAGACTTTATCTGTCTGTATTTGGAAATCCCACTATATTTTAACCTTCTCATTTTTCACTATTTTTTCATCTCCATGTTCCCACCAATTTTTCATTACTGGTACATGATAATTTTTACCAATGTTTCGGTGAATCATTTTGGCAACTGTGTTATGTTGTTTATAATCATTTGTGTGATCTTCTTGCTTTATTATTATGGTTTATCACACAATCTGCCAGATGTTTAGATTGAGTTTTGCATTTTTATCCACCTATAGAATCCTTTGCAAAGATGAGGGATGGGCAGATGTTGTTTGATGGCGGTAAAGGTATCATCACAAGATGTAAACTCTTTCAAATAAAGCTGCCTTTTGTGGTGATTATTTTTTTTTATTTTTTTTTTTATTGAAATTTTTCAAAAATTTTACAAATAAACATCCCCCCCTCCCAAACCACCCCACCCTCCCCCCCCCGACTTCCCAGAACTGAATATAGGATTATTTAACAAATTTTAAAAAATAACGTTTACAATTTATAAGATAATTAATAAAAATAATAAAGATCATAATAATAATATATATAATAATATGTATAATAATAATATGCATAACATAAGCTTTAAAATGAATAATATGTACTAAAAAAGAGAGAAAAAAAAGGAAAAAGAAAAGAGAGAGAGAGAGAAAAAAGAAAAAAGTAGACGAAAAATAGAACATATATATATAAAAAAAATATATAAGTAATAATACGTAAAGAAAAAAGGAAGAAAGAAAGAAGGAAAAAACAATCATTACAAGTTATAAAAAAGCTAAATGATATTTTTCCATATCCAAATTATATTGTATGAAATTTATCCATTTTTCCCATACTGCAAAGAATTTCTCTTGAGATTGCTCCTTTAAAAAAGCCGAAATCTTTGCCATTTCTGCCAGATACGAAACTTTATGAAACCACTCTTGCAAAGTAGGCAAGGATTCCTTCTTCCAATATTGCCCTATTAACAGCCTAGCGGCTGTAATCAAATTTAACATCAATATAACCTCCTTAGCATCACAATCAGTAACAATACCTAGTAAAAATAATTGCGGAGTAAATTTTACCCTCCGTTTAAAAATTCTTTGGATATTCCACCATATCTTAATCCAAAAAGCTTTTATATGCTTACACGTCCACCAAGTATGATAATAAGTAGCATCCAAATGTCCACATCTCCAGCATTTCGGCTGCAGATTAGGGTACATAATGGACATTTTCTTTGGATCAAGGTGCCATCTATAAAACATCTTATAAAAATTCTCTCTTAAATTTTGCGCTTGTGTGAATTTAACATTTCTTATCCAAATAAGTTCCCAGGTATCCATTGAAATCGTTTCACCAATATTCTGTGCCCATTTAATCATACAATCTTTAACTAATTCAGGTTCTGAGTCCAATTCCACTAAAACCCCATAAACTCTCTTAATATGGGTTGGCCTTTGATCTCTTACTTGTTTTAAAAGAGCTTCATCTTCTCTAAGCCAGCCCATTTTACAATCCATCTTCCATCTGTCCACTATTTGTCTGTATTGGAACCATGAATAAATTAAATTTTCATGCGTTAATTCTTCCAAAGATTTTAACTGCCAATCTTGGCCATCCCATCTAAGTAACTGTGCATAAGAGACCATATCCATATTAACCCCTTTCCTTATGCCTTCTATGGCATGCCGAGGTATAGCCCATAATGGTATTTTGAAATCACTTTTATAATACTTTCTCCACACTCTAAGCAAAGAGATTCTTATAATATGAGACTTGAAAACCCAATCCACTTTTTTATTAAATATTAAATAGGCATGCCATCCAAAAAGTAAATCCCAACCTTCCAAATGAAGTATTTCTATATTTGTTAAATTCACCCAGTCGCTGATCAATGTTAATACTACAGCATCATAATACAATTTCATATTTGGTACCTTGAGTCCACCTCTCTCACGAAAATCTTGCATTATTTTAAGTTTCACCCTTGGTTTTTTCCCTGCCCAAACAAATTTATTAATACCTTTTTGCCATTCATCTAAATTACGTTCATTCTTTAAAATAGGTAACATTTGAAACAAAAAAATAAACTTTGGCAGGACATTCATTTTGATAACTGCAATTCTACCCATAAGGGATAACTGTAAATTGTTCCAGTTTTTTAAATCCTTCTGTACCTCCATCCACAGCTTTTCATAATTATTTTTATACAGTTTTGCATTAGAAGCAGATAATGTAACCCCCAAATATTTTACCTTATCAACAATTTCAAAATCTGTTAAGTTAACTAAAACCTGTTTATCACCATTAATCATATTTTTAGCTAATATTTTGGTCTTATTATTATTAATTTTAAAACCAGAAACACATCCATATTGTTGAATCAATTGTAATAATTTTACCACCGAACAGGTAGGTTGAGACAAAGTAACAACCAAGTCATCTGCGAAGGCTCTTAATTTATATTCTTTTTTATTAATTTCTATTCCTTTTATTTCTTGAGACTCCCGAATTTTAATCAACAAAATTTCCAATGTTAAAACAAACAATAACGGAGATAACGGGCATCCCTGTCTTGTTCCTTTTTCTATTACAAAAGCCTCTGACAAACCCCCATTTACAATAAGTTGAGCAGTCTGTTTTTGATATATATTAGATAATACTTGTAATATATTTTGTCCAAAATTCATCTCCTTAATTAAACATAACATAAACTGCCAATTCACTTGGTCAAAGGCTTTTTCAGCATCCAAAAATATCAGGCCTGCAGAGACTTGGTTATTCTTTTCTAGATACTCTAATAAGTTAATAATTTGTCTAACATTATTTTTCATATACCTTCCAGTTATAAAACACGATTGATCCTTATGTATAAACTGCTGCAAGATCCCCATAAACCTATTAGCTAAAATTTTTGCAAAGATTTTATAATCCACGTTTAAAAGAGATATAGGCCTATAATTTTTAGGCAATGTAAGATCTTGATTATCTTTTGGAATCAATGATATAAATGCATTACGCCAAGATGGAGGGATCTCTAAACCCTGTAATAAGTTATTAAACAATTCACACAATGGTTGAGTCATCTCTTCTACTAAAGTTTTGTAATAGATAGATGTCAACCCATCCGTACCCGGCGCTTTGCCCAATTTCAATTGTTTAATAGCTGTAACAATTTCTTCTTTAGTAATTAAGCCATTAATCTCTTTTTCCTGATCTTCTGTTAATTTAGGAAAGTTAACTTTACCTAAATAATTGTTTATATCTGTAGTTTGAATATTGGCACTCTTGTATAATTTTTGATAGTATTCTAAAAAGGATTTCTTAATCAATTCTTTCTGATAAACCAATTTACCATTATAATTTATTTTATCTATATTCCTCTGTTTCTGTTTCTTTCTTAACTGATAAGCCAACCATCTCCCTGGTTTATTAGCATTACAAAATGTATTTTGTTTCATAAATAATAAATTGGTTGCAGCTTGATCAGCCATCAACATGTTAAATTGTGTTTTTAACAGTTTTAAAGCTCCTTTCACCTTTTCATCTAAAGGATTTGAAATTAAAAGTTTCTCTTTTAATTTAATCTCCTCTTCTAAATCTTTACGTTTCTGAGTCTGTTTCTGTCTATGCAGATTATTCATTTTTATCAAAATACCACGCATAAAAGCTTTACTTGCATCCCACACCATTGACATTGATGTTCCCTTATTCATATTTAAAGCAAAATATTCCTTTAAACATTCCTTTAATTTATGAACATTTTTTTCTTGTTTGAATAAATTCTCATTCACCCTCCAGGATCTCCTGTCTTCTTTCTCAGCAAACAGTTCCATCCATACTGGACTATGGTCAGACAATGTCCTAGGAAAAATTTTTACATTCTTCACCCTGTTGTATAAGTCTGTTGTAATCAAAAAGAAATCAATTCTTGAAAAAGATTGGTGTCTATCTGAGAAGAAGGTAAAATCCCTTTCTTCTAGGTTGCGTTCACGCCAATAGTCCCTCAATTCCCAATCTTCTTTCATGTCAAAAAAGGCTTTAGGTAGTTTAGCCTGTTTAAAAAAGGTAGAAGAGCCTTTTTTGTCCTTTTGTATGTCTAAGACACCATTCCAGTCTCCCATTAAAATCACAGATCTATAATCCAACAAAGTTATTTTCTGATGTAGCAACCTATAGAATTGCTCCTGTTGCTGGTTTGGTGCATACAACCCCACAATAAGAATTTTCTTGCCATATAAACCAAGTTCAAGCATAACATATCTTCCATGAGGATCTGATTCTAACAGGGTAGCAGATAAGTTCTGTTTAACATAAATTACCACACCCCCTTTTTTCCCAGGGGCGGGAGATACAAAATGAGATCCCAAACGAGGATTGTTTAAGTATTTTTGGTCTTTGGATGTAATATGAGTTTCTTGCAAACAGATAACATCATTGTTGTGTTGTTTCAAATAATGGTAGATTTTTTTTCTCTTTTGAGGAATATTTAATCCATTAACATTCCAGGTCAGGAGCTTTGCCATCTCCCTTGGCCTTAAGCCTGGAGAAGATCCCCTCAAATTCTGCTACTGAAGAATAAGTTGCAGAGCTTTTGGGTCTTGCTCCTCCCACCGGCACTGAAACAATTTGCTGAGTAGATTCTTTGATTTCTTTTTCTTTTTTCTGTTGTTCTTTTTCTTTACGTTTGTGTGCTGCACGGGTCATTCTCTGTTCTTTAACCTCTACTTGAGACATCCATACCACCTGTCCAGCAGTCATCGCACCTGTATCTTCAGATTTCTGTTCCATCTCTTTATCACTCAGAACTTTGTGCATCATGGGCAAAGGTGAGCCTGCACCCAGGACCGTTTTATAAAATTCCTTAGCTTTAGCAACTGTGTTAAGTCTATAACGTGTCCCCGCATGGCTCAAAACAATGCCCATCGGAATCTCCCATCTAAATGGCATTTGTCTTGCTTTAAGTTCATTTGCTAGAAAAGAAAAATCTTTTCTGCTTCTTAAAATTTTAGGTGGAATTTCCTTTAAAATAATAATATCTTGAGCAGCAATCTGGAATCTTTTATTGTAAAAAATTTGTAGAATCTGATTTCGCAAGGACTTCTTAGCAAAATATATCACCACATCTCTAGGCAGATTCCTCTGTTTTGCAATCCAAGAATTAACTCTATAAATTCTTTCCACTTCCCCACGTAACTCATCTTTGTCTATATTCAAAATAACAGCCAAGTCATTAATCACCATTTCCATCAGATCTTGAGTTTTATCTTCTTTCAGGCCCCTTATTCTCAAAGCATATTCCATCTGTCTATACTGGAACATAAGAATATCATCTTGTGAAGTTTCCACTTTTTTCTCCATATCTTGGAATTTATAGTCCAAAAGTTCTACTGTTTCTTCAATTTCCTCCACTCTAGAGTCCAGCTTCACAACCACTGAGGCCACTCCAGATAAAGCTAGAAGTATATCATCCCTCAATATAGTATTATTCTGTTCTAAAAGCTCCTTCATCTCTTTCTTCATTTCTTCCTTGCTTTCAGATTTATTCTGTTCCAAAAGTTGCTTCATTTCCTCCCTAAACTGTGACACAGCACTTACCATTATTTCTTTAATGTCTTGTGCTGATGTGCCAGATGGGGGAGGTGAGGGTGGAGTAGTTTTAGGTTGCTGCACTGAGGGTATTATTTTAAGTTGTTGTTGCACAGTAGAGGTGGCAGGAGAAGAAGTTACCTTAGGAGCTGTAGTAGCTGGTTGTCGTTTTGAAGCCATTTCAATTTATCTTTCTTTCTTCGTAAAAATACCAATAAAAAATAAATAGTCCAAAAGTTAAAAATAAGGTAAAATAGGATAAAATGGAATCAATTTAAAAGCTCCCAAAAGATAAAAAAAAACTTAAAAAGGAAAGCAGTATTAAACAACAGTTTAGCCAGTCCGTCTTTCAAAAGAAAAAAAAAACCTTTCAAAACGCCATTTTACTTTCACTCTCACTTTTCCGCCCGGAAAAAAAAGAGAAAGCTCAAAAAATAAGAAAAAATCAACACATGCTAAATAAACTAAATAAACTAAAAAAAAAATAAAATAAAACTAAACTATAAATAAAATCCTTTAAACAGTTCTGTCCGGTTTAAGATTACTCACGGTTACTTTAAATACGGAGATGGTAGCGGCGTTTCGCTTTGTTTCCGAAGAAACAAAGACAGCTGAGAGGCGGAGAAGGCAATGAACTCCGAGGGAGCACTCTTTCTACCCCCCTAAAATAAAAATCCAGGGAGGGTTAAGAGGTTCTACCTCTATTCATGCGATCTCTACCCCTTCCCTTCGCCCGGGAAGGGGATTGCGAGCCGCGGGCCAGCTGATGAACGCTGTGCTCCGCGGATCTGACACCATCTCAGGAGGACGGCTACAAAGTAGCCGCCATCTCCACCGCTTTAACCCTGTGGTGATTATTATAATCCTGAGAACTGCCAATACCACAGTAAGGTGATGACTGCTTCTTGCTGATGAAACAAAAATAATACAAGAAATATAAAGCAGCCAGATTCCAAGGAGCAAACTCACTGATTGGACTAGCAAGAATTGCATTCAGGCAGTTATTAGAAGAAGTAGATACAAAATATTAAATAAGAATTCTCTAACCATGTTTTCCTCTAAGTAAAGAGTTTGTACTTGCCTAACCTGAGATCCTGAGCAGGGAACAAGAGGAATTAAGCGTATTTGTCTAAGAGTTTGTACTTGCCTAGCCTATATATTTCTACTGCTGGTGTCCAGCAAAAAAAAATAGAGTGAAGAGCAATGGAATTTGCAACTATGACCTGCAATGTTTATGACTAATTTGTCTTCCTGCCTGAAAACAACTGTCATATTTGCACAAGTGCAAGTTTGTTGCAGTACTTTGAAGGGGAAAAAAAATGAAGACAGGGACAGCAGGTGTCTTATGCTTCAGCTGTTGAGAAAGGATGAGGATTGATCAGTTAAAAAAAAAAGGAGGACCTACGACAAACTGACAATGGAAGGAACTCTCCCTAAGAGGCAGTCAAACAAAATATTAAATAAGAAACAGATGATCAAACCCATCAGCAGACCAGCATGACAATCAGAAGTAGGAGATACAGGAGATGTTCTATAGCAGTGTTTCCCAAACTTGACAATTTTAAGGCATGTGGACTTCAACTCCACGCTGGCTGTGGAATTCTGGGAGTTGAAGTCCACATGCCTTAAAATTGTCAAGTTTGGGAAACACTGTTCTATAGTGCTGCACTCAAGAAGCTGTTTTCAGATCCTTGCAAATAAAATAGGCTTTGGGCGTTTGGGAAGGAAAAAAAGATACTGCATGACAGAAGAGAAGACAGTGCATTCATAAAGGAAAGGATTCAACAGTATCTTATAAGATGATAAGTAAAAGAACCATAATAGTTGGTATCACACATCTCCAAATAGCTGGAACAAACATATGCTCACCAGACATATAAAATCATGCATTGTTTGCCAGAAGTGTGATTCAGGGATATCAGAGAACAAGTTCCAAGGCTTTTAAATCTTGAAATCAGCCCTGCCTCCTGATACATATAAAGAGATAAGTCATAACAAACAGGCACAACTGCAAACATATCAACCCGCAGTTTGAAAACATTAGAAATAAGCTCAAGATTCTGGTATTCTCATCCATCATTCCGTGTAAGACCATTAGAAAGGAAAAGAAGAAAAATATAAGTCACATTAGGTCTGCAAATGGTGTAAAGAGGAAAGATTTAGTTTTCAGGGACCATCACCCAATCCATCTCCAAGACTGCTGGGTTGCACTTTACAAAGACTAAAATATATTTGGCTAGAACATGGCAAGCTGAATCAGATGGGGACAGGAAAGGGAAACTGTAGAAAAGTCAAGTTTATTGCCTATGGAAAATAGTTGTTGCTGGAATTGGACTTCAACCACACACATACAAACAAAAGAACATTTGTGCATAGTTTGTGCTTTTGTGCAAGGCTTTTCATTTTTTATATACTAATGCTCAGAGACTGGAAAATAAGTAAGATGAATTTCAGCACTTAGTTCAGAAAAGCAAATGTGCGTTTTAATAGATACAGTGGAAGCATGGCGGGATCAATCTGGACTCGAATAAACAATTAAAGATATCGTTTGTTAAAACAGAAAGAAGCAAAAGAAAAGGAGATGTGCATTTTACATTAAAAAAACATTCCTGTAAAAATAAAATGAAGAAACCAAGCACTACTGCAGAGAACAACTGGGTTAAAATGAGCAGATTAACACATAAAAGGAATACTATTGTTGGTGTCTACTGTTGCCTGCCTAATCCAGGAGAAGATGTGGATGATACTTACTGTGTTTCCCCCAAACTAAGGCCTACCCCAAAAATAAGCCCTAGCTAAAAATCAAGCTAGAGTGGGGGTAGGGGTGGAGCTACCCCACATGCCCTGCACCCACTTACCTTGCAGCCAAGCCTCTCTTCGCCAGCCCACTTCTTCTGCAGCATCTTCTGTAACCAGGCCTGCATTTCTCAGTCCTTTCTGGAAAGCCACTGCAGGCTGAGAACTGAGCTAAGGATTCAATCCATAGCTCAGTTCTGCAGCCGAGACTGAGCTATGGATTCAATCTATAGCTTGGTACTCGGCTGCAGAGGCCTTCTGGAAAGCAGAATGAAGCTGCTCCTTTAGCCATAGAAGGAGTGGATCTGCTGGGCAGGGCTGTCGGTGCCGGAGGTGAGTATAAAAGACATCCCCCGAAAATAAGACCTGGTGCCTCTTTTGGAGGAAAAAAAAAGGAAGACCCGGTCTTATTTTTGAGGAAACACAGTAGCAAAGGCTAATTGCCAATATTTCAAAGAACCATATTATAGTGATGACAGATTTTAATTACCCTGGCATCTATTAGGACACAAACATTGCCTAGGGTGGTCAGTCCAGAAAATTCCTGACTCATGTGCTGAAAACTCTCACCTTCTGAGGGTGAAGGCAGACATCAGGAGGAAAGACTGAGTTGAGAAAGTGGGAGTCCTGTAGTAGAAACGTTGTGGACAGTGACCATGTAATGGCTGCAGTTCTTGATTTTTAGAGAAACTGAAACACTATATAAAATACATAGCTTGGATTTAAAAAAAATAATTCAAATATCTTGGAATAATTGTTGATTGCAAAGTGAATATGGACATATACTAGTTTAGGATGTATTCAAAGAAGGATAGTGAGTTTGATCAGGGAGTTAGAAACTTAATTGTATGAAGATAAATGAAAAGAGCTTGGAAGCCTTGAGAAAGAGTGATTGATGGGCATTCCTTAAATATTTGAAAGGATGTGACATAGAAGAAAGACTTTCCAGAGTGCAGGAGACAAAATATTGAATATAAATTACAAAAAGGGAGATTTTGATTAAATGTTAAAACGCACATTCACATAGCATCATAACATAAGAGCAGGTTGAAAATGGAACCAATGACCTAAAAAAGGATGGACCATTTATCTGAATTGATTTAATTTGGATTCTTATTCAGGACTTGATAGCCAAAACAACCTTTCAAACTCTACTTCTGTGTGTGTTTTTTTTTAAATTATTTCTACATCATTTTGCTTCATAGTTGTCTAAAATGGGCAATCATTTCTACCTCTGATGATGTAAAGGTTACAGGAAATAGCCAAAGAGGGAGGTTAGAATGCAACTTGATAACCCCTGGAAGAAGTCAGACATGAGATCAGGAAAAGTGGTTTTGCCCTCTTGTATCTAGGCTAATGGCTTGCAACCATTAACGAATAATAAACTATTATGTCAAACAGAAAGATAGCACAGAGCTGGGTGATTTTTAAGCATTTTTAGAAATCCAAAATAAAGTTGGGAAAGCAGAAAAGTATTAAATTCACTTTGATAGATTTCTAGGGATTCGTTTATTGTTGGGAAGCATGTGTTATTACAGCCCAAATCATTTGCACTCCTAACAGAATTATTGCATGTTACTATAAAATATAACTGCAAAGTTTTTCAGTTCAGGGTAACTTTAAGCTATGAAAGAATGTCTGAAACTGGGAAATGGCAAATACCCTCCCGAACAACCAACTACACCCAACTTCAGAAAGACAAATCATAACATTGAATTAATGATCTAAAAAGCCATTCATTATTTCAATAGAGATCATTGGATGAAATTTTTAAAAAAGATGCTGGAATTTACTTATTAAAATTTACATTCTAAAAATAATTACTAGAAACAATTTAGAATATCTTCTAAATTACAATTTTCTAAATTATTTCATGAACATATTCTCTATGGATAGAGTTGTCTTTTTCCCACCTTAATTATTTTAAAAATAATAGTAGTAACAGCCGCAATAGCAACAACGAAGGAGTGATTCGTGCCAACCAGAAACCAGAGACACAAGTAGGAGTGAAAAGCTTTGTGTCAAGGTGTGATTAAAGTAGCAAGTGATGATTTTAGGATCTTTTTTTCTTTTATAAGATCCTTTAATTACTTCGCTGCATAGGAGGACAGCTAATGATCCAATGACAACAGAATGGCAATGAAGGATATTGTCATGATGCCAGCCCTTAGACTAATGGTTCCCCCAGCCCCACTGAAAAGTATTTTAATTTAACATTAAATAAACACATAGAGGGCAGAGAGGACATCCATTCCATAGATAAATATGGATTGACTAAATTCAGTCCAATTTCATTTTTGTCCTGCTTCTGCCTACATCTTTCCCCCGGCGCTTCCGCATGGATGGGAGGGAGGGGGCTTGGCCCCAGCAAAACATACCACATAAAGGTCAAGTACAGTCCTTGCCTCCTCCAAAGGTTGAGTGATACTGATTTGATCATGTTGTCTTTTGCTGTCTGTGGTGCTGCTTTAGTACATTAGACCACTACTGCCACTGACTGTCACAATCTTAAAAATGCAACTCTGTCTCTGGCAGGTAAATACTTGGGTGATAGCTAAAGCTAATATAGTAATGTAGTTGCTTGCCAGAGACAGAACTCCAAAACTTCCTATGTTTTGGATGATCTCAGGTAAATGAAATCTGTCATCAAGGAAAGAGATTTTTCACAGCATCTCATTTTGTTAAGATTCATTATTGCAAACCTTATTCTCTGGATTACCTCTCAGCTGACACTCCTCACCCTGCTTCAGAAGTCACGGTGTCCTTGAAATAGCCAGCAGACTTTTCATATGTTCCGGTGTGTATCAGTACCATTTTTCTTTATGAGATGGGGTTGTCAGAATCCCTTTTCAGTGTATTAGCTTTCAGTTATCCTGGAGAGAGTCCTGACTTTTGTTCAGCTCAGCTGAGCTTTTGTATAACAGCTGATTTATGGATCACTGTTGCCATCTTCTGGTCAATACACTTCAACAATGCAATTTTTCCACTGGGATGTGCCCAGTGCTATACCTATAGAAATCTAAGTGTTTTTAAATGAAAAAAAAAAAAAAAAGAATAAAACTGAGCTATCTAATAGCAATCTAAGTGCAGAGTTCCTAGATAAGCAATATTAGATGGAAAACTACAGAGGGCTCTATTCATCCTCAGCGTTTGGCAACAAAAGCTTTATGCCATTTTGCAGGATCCAATCTGTTTGGATCCTGCAACATTATCCTGAGACATATGTATTTGCCTTCATTCGTGACAATATATTTTGCTAACCGGAGCTTTATGCTACTTTAAGTTTAATATATGTCATATTAATGGGATAGCTAATCTCCTCTAACCAAGTTAACTCTAGAACACGAAAGTTTAAGTAACTGATTTGTTAAGGTTCAGTGTGATACAAAATATGGAACAATCAGTAAATAGTAAGATGCTTATAGTGCCAGCTACTTTTTCTTGTAAGTAGCCTTATAAGTAAAACTTAGAGAATATTAAACTTATGCTTTACAAGGATCACACACAGAAGCTGATAAATGGTTCCTGTAATAATGTCGGCAGCATATATAAAAAGGCTAGATTGAGAGGTCATGGGAAATCATTGTTAGCCTCGGTTCCCCATCTGTAACTGATCTTGTAGAACTGAGATGACTATAACTAAGATTAAACTTAGTTTAATTTGTATTATATTAGATGTGGCTTCCTGTTCCACATCTCATAGCATTTCACAAATTAAAATACAAGCATATATGTCTACATTTCTAGGCCCTGGAGCAAATCCAGTTAATATAGTCGAGTCAAATGTGCCACAAGTAGAAAAGCAGGAATTAAATATGCAGGCAGGCAGATGACTTTGATATAGGTGGTAATATTAGTGAAATAAGTACAGACTCCACAACTAGACAGATATATAAAATACTGCACCAGCATTATCTCTCACAAGTTACCAATGTCGTTGATCATGCTTTACAACTAAGGGACTTAGGGTTCCAGTAATAATTGACTGGCCCAAGGTCAACATAGTAATTTTCAGGTGGTTAAGCAAAGGGCCTGTCTAAATGCCTGACTCAGAAGAGGCCTCACAGTGAAGCATTTCTGTAGCCAATGAGGTGTTCAGACATGCTATTCACTCCCCACCTTACTCTCTTTATCTGTGGATTGTGAACATGGCACATGCCAGGGCATTCATTTTGCTCCTAAAGGCAACCAGACTGGATGGCAAGTGAGGAGAAAACAGGGGCTGCTGAGCCAAAATTTCACTGTGCTTATCTCCAAAATGCAGGGCAATTTCATTATACAGTGCATCTATTGTTCCTTCTTTTCTGTTCAAAGTAAACTGAGAAATTGTGGTAATATTTAAGCACTTGTCTCATCTTTTCCTTCTTCCTCAAGTCTTGTTCAAGTATTTGTATCTGATATAGGAGTTTAGAGTTGAAAAAGAATACATTGTTTAGGAATGGATAAATCCTAATTATTTTGAGTGATATAAGATTAGATCAACATTTTTAAGTTGCGCGGGGGGGGGGGTTGTAGGTTGTTTTGTTTGGACCTAACACTCTCCCCCCTTGCAACTTAAAAAAATTGAAACTTACAACCTGCAAAGGGGGGGACCTACAACCTCCCCTCCCAACAACTTTAAAATGTTGTTTTGTTGGGATTTTAGAAAAACATTTAGTGATTTGAAGCAATCTTGTTTCTGATTGTTCTAAGTGCTGTGATTGGGTAGCTTTGGGGGTTTTGATTGGTGTAGTTGCCTCAAAATTTTACAACTTAATCAATGAAACAGCAGAATGGACCAGTCACCTCCTGTACTAAGTGCTTAGTCTGGGTGGCGAGATGTGGGAGTAGAGCAAGGAAATTTCTACACACATTTTCCAGCCTATGTTGCTAATGCTGTTACATTAGCAACATTCAACTCATGTTACATCGATGTAAAGAATACTAGTCCTATTTTGATATAGTGTATTTGTTGACCCTTTGCCCACATATGTCCTGGATGCATAGTCTCATATCCTTTTGATACTGAGTTTCATAATGCATTTGTAAAAGGAAAATTTCTGCATTTATTTGAACTGTTTCATTACTCTCCAGAGAGTATACTCTACACATGCACTTGTGCCTGGTTGACTTTCCAGAGTGCCTTTACTCTTCATGTTACTTTGGAAATGCTGGTGATTGAGCTGTCCTTTTTCCCTGTGTTACCCTGCATTTCTGCCATTTAATTTTTGTTCACCCAGTTTGTGCAAATTTCTTATTTTGACTTGGGTGTTTTTCAAACTGCAATTTGCTTGCAATCCTGGGAAGGGCTGTTGCCATATTATGTTTTGAAAAGTTATATTCATTAATGGAAGAATTTTAAGCAGCTGTTGCACAAATAGAATTTAAAATGAGAAAACATAGCAAAGAGTAAAATTTGACTGTTTTTCCATGTTTTCCCAGGAAGGAGGATGCTGTTCTTGCTGTTGTTAAATCATTCTGTTAAGTATGTGCTAATTGAAATAACACTGATGAGAGAGATTAGTCAACTTGGTCCTGCGTTACTGTGCTGGCTGAGTGCCTCTCTGATTTTATTCAAACAACAACAACAAAATATCTGCTGAAAGCCAGGGGACTGATTCAGTTGCTGATTTAGCTAAATCTTTAGGGGATTTTCAAATACCTTCCCACAAATATAAATAAATAAATAAATAAATCCGGTTGATAGCTTTTGTTTTTCTGCAAGTTGTCTATTTGGTAGCAGTCAGCAAATAGAAGTCCCTAACCTACTCCAATGATTTTGTGATAGAAAATGAAACAGTAAAGAGATTGTGTTGCCCATATTCTATGGCTGATACCTTGACTAAAACAAAATGTTACTATGGAACATAAAAGTCCATTGTTTGCACTGGATAGGTAGAGAAACTATGGGAAAGAAACAGTAGAAGCAGCCTTGTAATGGCAGTAGATAAAACTTGACTGAGGCAAGAAGTATCAAGAGACTGGGGGACGATGTTCTCAGAAGTTGTTAAACATGAATGGCTGTGAATCCTGTTCAGGGTTCTTAATTTAAAGCAACTTGTCAGAATTCTGCTCTGTTAAGCTTGCAGGGATAGGCATCTTTTTTATTTTTGTGTTGGACTGTATTTCTAATAAACTTTCCTACTTGAATTAACCAAATAATTAAAGTCAGACTATTTTGTTCCAAGCTCAAAACAAAATTAGTTTATCATCTCATACTCTGGTGATACATAAGCTTTTTATAAAAATGACTTATTAGTGGGTAGTACGGTATGTGGACTTTGGGGTTCTTCATGCACTCTGAGCTTGGCTGTTTGTTTGCACATGTTTCATTACCTGACTAGGTAATATCATCAGTGTTAGGAGTGTGGGATTTGCTCCCTGTTTATATATAGTAGTTTACCCTGCCAATGTTTATGAGACTTTGGTTTTCTTCTCACTAGTTCCAGATTATCTTTTTGGTTGGGGTAATTGCTTTCTGCTTGGTTGTCCCTGTTTATCTGGGTGTTGGCTGCTGGAGAGGATGTGTTATAGTCTTTTTATTTTCTTCTTTTTTCTATATTGTTTATTCTGTATCTTTCTTTTAAATTCTGTATCTTTTTGTTTTTTCTTCTTCTGCATTCTTAAGGGTTTTTTTGTAACGGTGTGTAAATATGTTTTATTTCTATGTGTCTATTGATGGGTGATTTGTCTGAATGCCAAGCTTTTGGGAATTCCCTAAGCATGTCTGAATTTAGCTTGGTACAGGATGCTCACAGTTTCCCAGTTGAAACTATGACTGAATCCATGTGTTGTGAGATTAAGAATTAGTTGGTGTTCATGGATATGCTCTGCTAATTATCTACTTATCTTTCCTACACAGTGTCTGTTACAATCCTTACACTGTAGATTGCAGATGGGTCCTATTTTTCTTCTTCTTGGCCTACAGAAACTGTTAGTTTACGTAAGTTGTTTTGGAAGGCTTTGTTTGGTTTTTATGCCACAGCGATACATTTGGTTGTAACAGTCTGTTAGTTGTTTCTGAGATATTTTTTGATGTAAGGCAGTATTATCCTTTTTATAGCTTGTGTTGGTTGTGCTGTAGTGGGTTGAGTGGCACTTTTTGATAAAGTTGCGTGTGTATCCATTCTGTTGGAAGATAAGCAGGGATTAATGCTAGATAAACAATCAAGCAGAAAACAATACCTTAAATAAGGAATGGCAGAAGAGAAAACCATGACTCCACCAACAGTGGTAGGGTAAGTCGTTGTATACAATTTGGGGTACAAAAAATTTCTTTCACCCATCTGTGCCTTATATGTTTAACATATTGTTAAAAGTCCAACGAATAAGAAAATGCCAATGACAGCTTTTTCCTTCCCCCAGTTAGCTAAGGTTTACTCTAGCCTTAAGCCCAAAGATCTTCTTGCTTCCTGCCTGTGCAGCTGGAATTCAGAAGTGGTTTTCTCTCTACAAAAAAATGTTCCCATCCAACTCTCATGCCTAAAAGAAGGATCATGAGAAGGGAGAAATCTGTGGCACTATTTGTAAATGATACAAGTAATTCAAATGGTAATTTAACCCCAAAGGACCAAGGGAGCTTTGTGGGGCTGAGGCTTCTAATGAAAAAAAGATGTACTGCTAACCCACCTATCTTTCCTTTATCTGTCACTTGTTTCTTACATAATTCATGCTGTGCTGCAACACAGAAATGCTTAATGCATTTCTGCCAAGCAAAGCCTATTTATTCTGACCAACCTATCAACCTCCAGGTTGTTCTTCTACCATGGAACTGATTTTACATCTCATCCATTATCTAATAAGATGTGAAAACAGTTTTCTATCTTGCCCTGAGATCAGCCTTATTTCCACTGAAAGGAGTGCCGTGACATCATCCAGAAAGCTTCAATATCTCGAAGAATAACTCCCAAATCAAACTAGCCTATATACATACCCACTGACCTAATACAGAAGCTTGCAAAGGAAAACTCTAGTTGCTCCTACCCTATTTCGATGCTCTCCAAACCGCAGGCTTGTTCTCAAACTAATGGGCTTTACCAGGGACTCCAAGCTTTTACTTTTGCAGCCTAACAAAACTGCTAAAAACAAGAGTGTTGGTAAAGGACTTAATGGCCCATAGCCAGAAGTGAGGAAATGCATTTGGAAGACAGAAAGGTTTGTAAATTAGACAGCTTCAATGAAGAGTAGTGATGCAATGCTAGGCATTGGCAGGGGGCACTTAAACTTGATGATGTCTCAGACTACAGCTTAGTTAAGAAATGTTTTGACTGGCAGCAGGTGAACAATTAATGAAAAAGAAGCTTAGCTGTCAAAGAAGGGCCCCATATTAGGGATACATGCATGTTCTTTCCTGATGTCAGGTATGTTCACAGTACGTTGGTGAGGTAGAATAACTTTCATCTAGAAGGAATATTGCGTCTTTGGTGATATGTGCTTGTTTTTCAGTATTTTGCAACCAGAAATAATGGAAATGTATGGAACTCAAAAGTTCAAATGATAACAGGAAGTTAGAAGCTTTTATAAGTTGCCAGCATTTCTACAAACATAATCATCTTGCCAGTCTCTTTTGAGTTAAACATCATCTTGCCAGTCTCTTTTGAGTTATATACCTCGTAACCCTGGGCAAAATGGGCAGCATACAAGTCAAACAAACAAACAAACAAACAAATAAAACACAAAGAATTAAAGGCAGCAGATGAGAAAATAAATTATAGCTAATTTCATTTAGACCAATGCCATTCACTGTACCTCTGCATACATTTTTTATTTTTATCCTCTTGGCAAATCATCCATCCAATCCATTTATCACTTCATTCCTTGGCATTTGGCAAAGAAACATCCAGCTCTCTTTTCTTAAGATTTTTATAAACTCCAACTAACCGTAACTTCTTCAGTATTTCATTTCCTCTTCCCTCTCCACTTTTCTCTTTATATACAGGTAGTCCTCAACTTACGACCCACAACTGAGCCCAAAATTTCCGTTGCTAAGTAAGACATTTGTTAAGTGGGTTTGGTCCCATTTTCAACTTTTCTTGCCACATTTGTTAAGTGAATCACTGCAGTTGGTAAGTTAGTAGCATGATTGTTAAGTGAAACCGGTTTCCCCATCGACTTGACTTGTCAGCAGGTCGCACAAGGTGATCACTTGACACACACACCCTCCGGCACACCACAGCAGTCATAAATATGAGTCAGTTGCCAAGCCTCTGAATTTTGATCACGTGGCCCTGGGGGATGCTGCGATGGTCATAAGTGTGAAAAACAGTCATAAGTCACTGTTTTCAGTGCCATTGTAGCTTTGAATGGTCACTAAATGAATGGATGTAAGTCAAGGCCTACCTGCATTTATTTTGCAGTTCGACATTCATTCTCTCTATACAGGTAGTCCCTGACTTACAAAACACTCACTTAATGACCGTTCAAAATTACAGTGGCACTGAAAAAGCGACTTAAAACCTGTCCTCTCGCTTACAATTGTGGCAGCATCCCCATGGTCACATGATCAGAATTTGGGTGCTTGACCACCAGCGTGTAGTGATGAGGGTTATAGCATCCTGATGTCATATAATCACCATGGAAACCTTCTCAGCCAACTTCCAATAAGCAAAATTAATGAGGGGAAGCCAGATTCACTTAAGAACCGTGAGGTTCGCTGCACTGATTCACTTCACAACCATGGCAAAAAAAAAAAGGTCATAAAATCAGATGTGGCTTACGCAAATGCCTTGCCTAACGCTGGAAATTTTGATCCTAAGTCTCATCATAAGTGGATTCTTTTCATAATGCTCACTTAGCTTTGTAAGTGGCTTATTTATTTCAACCAATCAATTTATATAGCTGCCCGTTTCACGTACATGACTCTGGGTAGAGAAGGATAAAGTAATATTGGTGATATTTCAAATACGCTTCATGGAATGATATCTGCTAATGGAACGGTGTTCTCTTATATCACCCCATATCTGGAAAACTGCATTATCACTGCAGTTTCTGTTGTGCAGCGGAGGAGTTGTGTAGAGGAAGTTCAACCTGGTGCAGAATAAAGGTAGTGCAATGACTACCCTCCAGCATAATATAATACTGGAAGTAGACCCACGTCATTTGTGGTAAATTATATATATTGTCTTTAGATCTGCTTACCAAAACTAAATGTTTTACCTCAGAGGTTGTACCATAGCTACCACATTTGCAGAATGGAAAAGTTGCGTAAACCTTACATTTGTTTACCACAGCTTCTCCTTTAAGTGTGTTTTCTTAATACTTGATGTTTGTTCAATTTTGCATAGGGAGGTGACCTAATAACCTTCTAGATAGCCTAAATGTCAGTACAGACAGTCCTCAACTTACAACAGTTCATTTAGTGACTGTTCAAAGTTACAGCGGGATTGAAAAAAAGTGACTTATTACCATTTTTTGACACTTAACAACATTTGTACCAGCCCCATGAACCTTTGATCAAAATTCAGATGCTTGACAACTGGTTCATACTTAGGACTATTGCTGTGGCCCAAGCTCATTTGATCACTTTTTGTAACTTTTTGACAAGCAAAATCAATGGATTCATTTAACGACCATGTTATTAACTTAACTGCAGTGATTCATTTAGCAACTATGGCAAGAAAGATCATAAAATGGGGCAAAACTCACTTAACAAATGTCTCACTTAACAACAAAAATGTTGGGCTAAATTGTGGTGATAAGTTGAGGACTACTTGTATGCTTTTAACTATGCAGTGGCAAAAAAAAACCATAAACCATAATAAGCAAAGAAACAGTACATACTAAAACCAATAGGAAAAAATATTTGCAGCTCAGAGACCCCAAAATACTAAACCTTTTCTTATGGATTAATCTGTCCGGTTAGAGAAAGAAGAAAAGTGGCATGTTCTAAAATAAAAAGAAGGGTCAATGAAGGCCAACATCACTGGGCTGTCCTATGAGAATTGGTGAGTTAGGAGAAGTATAAAAGCAAAGGTGTGTAGTAATTAAGGCTGTGCGACAGAAGTCCAAGTTTACTATTAAAAATCAGGAGGCAAAAGGAGTTTCAGGCATTGCGTCATTGCTTTTCTCCTTATCTCATCAATTTTCAAAAATAAAATCTATAAAAGTCAACCTCAGCTTCTCCAGAGATGGATTATGGTGTGTAAAAGGAATGCTGGGGGACTCTCCTTTTTGCACACCTGGCTTAACAGCTATTAATTTAAATAGGAAAGATGACATGCCACCTCTACAGAGAGAGCTCTACTTACCAACGTTCGGCTTACATTCCAAAAGACTGTTCATCAATTGATTTTGTTCGTAATTCCAATCAGCAAAGAAAAACCTGTGCACAGTACAGTCCCTTAAAGTCCGCAAGTGAATCTGAAAAAAGTATGCAAGTGGAAGTCGTGAGAAGATGGGAAAGGGTTAGCAATAGCATTCAACATTTAAGCTTATATACTGCCCCATAGTGCTTTACAGCACTCTCTGGGCAGTTTACAGTGCAGAAGCATTATCTACATATTGCTCCCAACAATCTGGATTTTTACCAACCTCAGAAGGATGGAAGACTGAGTCAACCTTGAGCCCCATCAGGATCGAACTCCAGGCTGTGGGCACAGTGAGCCTGCAATACTGCACTACCAGGGCTCCTTACATAAGTGGCATGCCTGAAATTCACCCTTTCCTGCTTTCTCCCAACTTCCAGGTTCTTCTAGGATGGAGTTGTGGGCAGGTTCGTTCATCTCGGCAAAAACTTGCAACTCAAAAGTTCTTAACTAGAGTAATGTCTGTACTGGAAAATGTACCACTGAAATCTTTCCAAAGGGAACATCATTGCAAAAATTCATTGCACTTAAGTAGTTGGACCTCAGCCTTTCAGCCACTGCAGGCAAAGCTTGTTCTAGAATAGCTCAGCAGGTTGTCCTGTTTCATTTTGCATAAGCAACATTTTGCAGCACTGCAATGAATTGTGATTTCATACGGCACTTAAAGTGACAACAGGAGCATGACAGAGTGCAAAATGGAGCTGCAAAGATGTGACATGAGGCAGATAAACATTTTAGTGTCAAGTTGTGCTGATATGTCTATTCATTATATGCAAGAGCCAACACTGTATCGAAACATCAGACGTATTCCATCAGCTTGGCTTGTCAGTGTAGCAAGGAGCTAAAAAAGAAATCTTTCGGTATTCTAGTGATGGGTCAAGATAGTGTACTTCAGAATGGCCAGAAGTATACTTTAATTGATATTTCACTTTATTTGTTTTTTTTATTTTCTCTAGACACAAGAATAGTAATTAGGAAATGACAATGTAGGGATCATAGATCCATGTCAAGATTTCTGCCTTATAAAGAAGTAGGCAATACACGCATGAGGGTAATTTTTAGATTGTTTTGTTTATTCAGAGCTATCATCTGTGATTTTACTAAGTGGTTTTAATATGAAAGTTGCCGACTGACAGAGGAAAAAATAAGCTGGCTCTCCGTCTTTGACAACGCATTGCTGCTGTTCACAGACATTAGAAAATGGGACAGGTAACAAATGAGGAATCCTAATTGAATTCTAGGAGATGATCAGGCTGAGCCTGGGGGAGGGGAGGGATCAAATGCATCATCAGTCATGAATCCTTTCACATCCACAAAAGATCTAAGTCCAGCTCATCTTGAATTCCTTTTACTTTTATCTACCATTGATAGTTCAGATTCTTGTAGAGATCTTAAGCTCAGGGCTTCCATTTGATCACCTTTAAAGCCCTTCATGGCATGGGTCCAGGTTAACTCAGGGACCATCTCACCCTACTGGGATTGGCCCTCCCTAACTGATGCTGGCAGAGAAGGCAGGTTGCGGTCCTGTTAACCTGATTATTCCGACTGGCGGGGTCCAGGAGGAGGGCCTTCTCTGCTGTTGCTCCTGCCCTCTGGAACATCTTGCCCCCCTCCATAGGCCCCAACCCTCTCCATGTGTCCTTAGGTTTTAATGTCTGATTTTAATTTTTATGTTTTAATTGTGTATGTAACTGTAGACTGCCCAGAGTTACCCTATGGCAGTGGTTCTCAACCTTTCTAATGCCGCGACCCCATAATACAGTTCCCCATGTTGTAGTGACCCCCAACCACTTATACATCACTGGGTGCCAGGGGCGTGGCCAAAGAAAAGGGGGAAAAAATGGCAGACAGCCTTGTTTGGCGACCCCCGTGAAATGGTCATTCGACCCCAAATGGGGTCCCGACCCACAGGTTGACAACCACTGCCCTATGGTGAGATGGGCGGCCCATCAATTTTATAAACAAACTGCCTGGATCGTCTGATTTCCCTGGTGCTTGACATGAATTAAACATAGCAATGTGGATATGTTTGTCCTGAGTGAGTCACTGATTAATTTAGAGAATTGTTCTAGGAATCCTGAATTGCTGGAACCTCATCTATTTCTCATTATTAAGAAAATGCAACACTTATTGGCAGACACTCTTGAGCCATGGCTATAAAAGAATCTTCTATGTGAAATGCAGTCCCTCCTGTGTTCCAGTGTTTCCAAAATTCTAAGATCAAATAGTTATGGAAATATTTTGGGAAAATTTTTGTTTGCAACTAAGGAACCCAAGATAAAGTTTGCCCCCTGTCCCAATTTTCTAATGATATTATCTCAGAAACTCGCCCAAGGAAACAGACTGATGATAGTTCTGGCTTTTCCACCACTTCTTCTCTCCCCCCAAAAGTTTATAAGCTGTTTTTGTTATAAACCTCAGTGCTTCCATGTATAAAATGAAAAGAAGAAGTCTTTTTCTTGTAATAGAAGCTTTTTTATTGGAGAAAAGTATACATGTCAGATGTATTAATGAGCAGGCTATGTGATTAGATGGATGCTAAATAAGAAATTATGAGAATTTAATGGGATGAGAAGAGTGCTGGATCATCTGAAAACACTACAGCTGTCATATCTCCCTTGATTCCTAATGTTTGTTTATTTTTTTCTTTTTCTAGTTTGTGTTCTGCCGTGAATGTAAAGAAGAATACCATGAAGGTGAATGCCATAGCTTCTCCAAATGTCCAGGAGCCACAGCTCAAATGGTACATATCTCCACTTCCATAGTATCTCAGAAAATTAACTAGAGAATCATGGGGGGAGAGGGTGCTAATCAAGAACAGAGACAACAAGGGCCTTGGTGGGAAACATCATGTGGGCAGAAAGGGAGAAGATCCTGCAGTAAACATCTGTTTCCCTTTCAGAAGTCCTAGTATTACAGTTATTAGCTCTTAACCAGAGCCCTGGTGGCACAGTGGTGAGAATGCAGATTGCAGGCTAATTCTGCTGACTGCCCGGAGTTCGATTGCGACCAGCTCAAGTTGACTTCCAGCCTTCCAAATTTGCTAAAATGAGGACCCAGATTGTTGAGGGCAATATGATGACTCTGTAAACCACTTAGGAGTGTAAAATACTATGAAACAGTATATAAGTCTAAGTGCTATTGCTATACATACCATAGGTGGAACAGAAGTAGTTATTAAAACTTTAATAAAGTCATGAAAGTCATGATTTCCAACACATATACAGACAGACATCTGCTCAGAAAATGAGGCTTATTTTATCTTCACCATGATGGTATTCAGATTTTTGGAGAGAATGATTGATGCGACTTCCATAAACTTTTGTTATAAAGAAGCATGGAAGTTTATGCTTGATATGCTTCCTTCCACGTTCTTCCTCTTTACAGCCCAATGTCAGTTCTTCAGCTTACAGTACTAATGCATAAATCAGCACTGTGAGCAGCAAGCACAAATGTAATCTATATTATGAAGATTATAAAAACTGATGGGGAGAAAGTAATTTGATTTTTATTTTAAAGTATTTAAATTTGTACTTTCTAATAGAGCTGTGCAATGCTTCAGATTAGATTTCAAAAACATACTTTGGAACATGCAGAGGGACAACTATAACACCCATTAACTACTGTTTAAAACTGTATCTATAGTCTAAATTATTTTTTGGAACTGAATCCAAAGAGTTGCACAGTGTTATTTCTGAACAAATAAGCAAACTGGAAAGTTTTTCATTTTTTTTTTCATTTCTTGAAATAATGCAATGCAGTCATTCAGTCAACACATGCAAACAAAAATGCACACATTTGCAAAACACTGCACAGATTGAGATAAATTATAAAAAAGGGGAGAAAATTGAACAAATTTTGTGGTGCAGAATAAATCTCTTTAACTGGCTTTTGGGTCTATTTAATACTATTATCTTATAGATGGGCTTTTTTCCCCAATTTGCTGTTGTTCATCAACATTCAATCAACTCACTGCTAGGAATATTTTAATGTTTGGGGATTTAAAAAGGGATGCTTTTAGATTTAAACAAGGAATGAACTGATCATTATCTCTAATAGTCACAATAATTCTGAATTCTGTTCACTCCATAAAGAGAAGTGCCAGACTGGGCAAATTTATTTTAATTTGGGTCAAGATAGTGTAAGGATTATTTTAAAAGCCAACCAGCCAACCAATTTATCTTTCAAACTTAAGCAAAGAGGAGGTCCTAATGTGTACTTTTATGTTTCATACTGCGAAATTTTCTTTTATTTCTTGTAACAGTCATGCTGAAATGAAGAAATAATTAAGTTGAGAACACTACTCCTTATCAAGTTAATTTTTGGACTTTCACATGGGGCTGCACATAATTGCTAGATTCTTAGAGAATGCCAGGATCCAAACTAAACCACATTATTCATTAAGCCGACCAGTATCCAAGTGTCCTTGGATGCTGATGTTTTAGCTATAGTCCAGTGATGGCAAATCTTTTAGAGACCGAGTTCCCAAACTGCAATCCAAAACCACTTATGTATCGTCGGGTGCCGGGTGGGCGTGGCCCATTAGCTGGGTGTGGCCAATTGGGTGGACATGGCTCATTGGGTGGGCATGGCTATGGTGGTAATGGCAGACTGTGTAGGACTAAAAAGTTCAATCAATCAGTTCCAACTTTGCGAGATCTTTTTTTTTCCCGCGAGAAGTTGAAATTGATTGATTGAACCTTTTTTTTAACACGGCGGTGGAGGCCTAAAGCAAAAAGGTTTTATAAAACCCAGCTG
The DNA here is from genome assembly GCF_016545835.1 of Crotalus tigris. Taxonomy (NCBI): domain Eukaryota; kingdom Metazoa; phylum Chordata; class Lepidosauria; order Squamata; family Viperidae; genus Crotalus; species Crotalus tigris. The sequence goes on along the minus strand of NW_024098551.1, from coordinate 55,685 downwards.
AAGGCCTAGGACTGGGGTGAGGGCGCATGTGCCCACAGAGAGGGCTCTGCGTGTCACCTGTGGCACATGTGCCATAGGTTCGCCACCACGGCTATAATCAGTTCTGGGGGAAACAGATGAAGACCTGAGGGGCATTTCTGAGACATGGCTGATTTTGAGAGATGGAAGTATAGCTGTTTTATACTACCCATAGCTATATATACCGTAAATGCCGGCGTATAAGGCGACTTCCGCGAGCGCTGAAATCGGCACCAAAGACTGGGGTTGTCTTATACGCCGAGTCATCTTATACGCCGGAAATACTGGTAGTTTCTGGCGTATAAGACGACGTTCTAGGAATGCGGCCCAGCGATAAAGACGGGGGTCGTCTTATACACCGGGTCGCCTTGTACGCCGGCATATATGGTAATATATAATTTATGTAGCTGCTGTCTTTCCCCGAAAATAAAACCCAACTGGAAAATAAGTCCTAGCATGATTTTTCAGGATGCTCGTAATATAAACCCCACCCCAAAAATAAGCCCCAGATAAGATCGCCAGCCAGATGGATGCATTTAGTACCGTATTTCCCCAAATATAAGACCTTCAGTATATCCTTTTTATATCTTTTTGTTTGTCTTTTTTTTTGGTCACTGACAAACAAAGTGTCTTTTTTATCATAAAAGTATACCATTGTCATTTCTGTTACTCTCTTGTTATCTATCAGTTCCTGGTGCCAAAGGGGGCTTAATGGGGCCCAGAGTCATTTTTTTATTAAAAAGATAATAAGGGAGCCAATGCTTATTGATCTGCTTCAGGAGAGATTTTTTAAAAACGAATGCCAGGCAGCCATAAAGCCTCAGGGGAGGTGGAAAAGCTGGTTACCTCCCAGGCATACATTGGCAAATCCAACCTGACATTAAGCGGGTACCTATGTCTCCCACAGGGTGGTAGGATGGGCCAATAGCTGAACTGCTCAATATATTATATAACTCCTATTGCTTCTTCACAGGATGAGAGGAATTTTATGGGTAAGTCACAGAGAGAGTGTCCTTCTGGGATCTAATTAACCATCTGTCTGAAACCACCTAATAAAGCAACCCCAGCACATGTGCCCAAACCTCTTGAAATTCACAATTTGGGAGGTAAAGAGGTGTCTTGGGACAGTGCAGGTTTTCAAAGAGTAATAAAAAAGACAATTTGTATATTGATATTTCCCAATATATTGACAGGAAATAATCACATAACATTTTTTAGCTAGATCTGGATCATCATTTAAGTGAATCCCATTGAAATGCATCCAGAAGCTTCAGTGATGCTTTGTTCAATATTATAATTTAGATATAAATATGGATCCCTAGACTAGAGCACAGCTCCATCTAAGTAAACTGCCCAAACAGAATCCTATTTTTACAAGCACCATTCCCCCAACTATCTTGATGTAAAAAAAAAAAGTTGTTTTAATATTAAGCTTGTCTCTGCACATACTTTTTTGAGAAAGCAGATCAAGGAGCTGTGGTTTTGTTGTATAAACTAAGAGATTGGCAAAAAAAATTGGTGATTAACCTGGTTAACCACTAACATGGTTCAAACATCCCGCCTCAGAGTTCTGGAAGTACAGGTAGTCCTTGACTTACAACAGTACATTTAGGGACCGCTCAGTGTGACAGTGGCACTGAAAAATGTGACTTATGACCAGTTGGCTGGCTCAGGAATTCTGGGAGTTGAAGTCCACGAGTCATAAAAGAGCCAAGGTTGCCTACCCCTGCACTAGGCCAGTACTAGGAAGGCTTAATGAGGCCACCCACCTTTCACTTTCATGTCATCTACTGCCATGATAGCTGACAGGTACTTGGATTCAAATCAAATTCTACTGTATAAGATCCAAATCAAACTCAGAGCTATTTGGGATGGAGAAAAAAAATACATTTCCTCATCCAACAATTGCCTTGAGTTTACATACTGTATCTGCATGACCATCTTTCCTATGACCAAGAACAGGAACATGCCAACGCAGCCGTTCAGTAACCTTCTCTGTCCTCCAATTTCCAGTGACTTTATTAAGCCCTTTCTTTCACTTCATGCAGCCTTCGTATTTTGCACCTGGTGGCACTCTGCTACTGAAGAAAAGTGCTGGGAACCCTTTTCGAAATCGGCCAGTGATTTTCTTATAATCTGTGAATTAATCCAGAATATTTTACAAAGTACAAGATTACACGTTAATCACCTGTATGACTTGGCAGGGGTGGGGGGGAGCTTTCTATTTATCAATAGGAGTTTAAAGAAATAGCTAATTTTGTGCATCACGCAAACCCATAGTTGTCTTTAAAAAGGTAACCACATAAACAATGCAAAATTGCTTCTCAAGGACATATTATCATATTGTTTTCAAGGTACGCATGTATGTATGTAAGTAGATAGGTAGGTAGGTACTGAATTTATATAGCAGCCCATCTCTCTTGCGTGTGACCTCTGGGCAGTGCACACAGTTAAACACAAACTAAACTATCAACATAATTTATTTATAAAATTTACCATTTCAAATATTATATTAAAAGACCTAGCATTTTGATGTTTTGACAGCTCAGCCATCAACAGATACCTAGAGATAAATCTCTACCCACCTGCCATTCAAATGGCATAACCAAAACCACAGGAAGAAAGCAAACAGCACAAAGCACATCCTCCTTAGCAATCAAAACCGAGATAAGCAAGAAACAGCACCAGATAAACAATCAAGGGGGAGAAGGCAACCAAAAATAAAACCTCTTAAGGAAGAAACCACATTCCTAGAGTTTCTTCTCATTTGTGGTCATTCCTGGGAGAATTCATAATGTTCCCCTATGATAAACTTCCATTTGAGAAGAGCTGAAGTTATTCTGAGCAGAGTTTCTTAGCAGATGAGTAGAACAAACTGAAAATAGAAATGGTGAAGCTGGTTAAACTCCTAAAGTCAGTTATCAAATTACAGTGCAATTTACTGCATGCCTATCAAAAGAAAGTCTTATTCCATTTCGTGAAATGTATATTTAGGTAAATGCCCATAGGATGGCAACCTGCCCTCTTACCTTTGCAAATTTCAAAATCCACAGAAAATTTTCTGTGGAAAATTGATAAGCCCTCCAGCACACTATTGCATATGGCAAGGGCTGCTCTTTCTCAAATCCAGAAGAGCATTGCACGATTTTGGAAAATTCCCCCAACTGCATACCACATCTAATAATGTTCTTTTTCCTGCTTTTCTCCCCACACTCACATTACTTCTGCCCAGAATAAATGCACTTTGGTTACCATCTGGGACAAAATATCCCTCTTTCATTCTGCATAGGGGTTAACATATCTTGAGACATGTTTCAGTTTGGCCACAGAGTTCCCAAACACAGTTTTCCATGCATAGAGCAGTGTATGCACAAAACACTGGCAGATTCCTAACTTTAGACCTGCAATACCTGTCTTCCCCAGAAGATGGTGAGAAAATTATGAATAATCCTTTGCTTCATGCAGGTTGAGAACAACTGTTTATGTCTCTTGAAATCTGGTTCCTTTTTGCCTAGTAGCTATTTTCTACTATGATATGACTTTGTGTAGCTGGTAGCAACAATGTCAGAATTTGGCTTTAATATGGGATTTTGTGATCTCTTTCCCAAAACAAGCGAGTAGAGATACCAGCAACACGAGTTTACCTATTCATTAAAAACTTGGCTTTGATAAAATAATATTGCACAACCACAAATAATTTCAGCTTCAAAATCCAAAAATAAAGGCTGTTCAATGTGCAGAAATAAAGCTAATGGTTTCTGACTGCTTCCTCTTTTTGTGAATGGGTGCGATGGCTTAGGGGTTAAAGACACTGAGCTCGTCAGCTGCGAAGCTGACAGCCTGGGTTTGAGATTCCTGTGCTAAGCGACGGGCTCTTGCCACAGGTCTCACACACGTAGCGTTTGAAAGCATGCAAATGCGAGTAGATAAACAGGTACCATGAACAAAAGCAAGGAAGATAACCCTTATTGTCACTTTTTCTGTGAAAATACTGGCACACATTAAAAATAAAATTCTGAGGCCCGCTCTCAAAAGTGTGTGTGTGTGTGTGTGTGTGTGTGTGTATATATATATATATACAGACAGACAGACACACACACATACACACACACACACACACACACACACACACACACCACTTTGGTGAGAAGGTAACGGTGTTTTGTGTGATTCGTCATACTGGCCACATGACCACGAAGGCATCTTCATATAATGCTGGCTCCCTCAGCTAAGAATACCGCCCCCTAGAATCAGACACAACTGGACAGGGGAAACTTTACTTCTATCTTTATAATAATAAAATGAATTAATTGTCTAGACAAAACAGAATGAAGTATCAAATTGCAACAACTCAAAAGAAGGAAATTAGCCCAAATCTTTTTATGTAATGTCCTTTTATATTCTTAGGGTAATCAAGAAATGGTGAGCTTTCCAAGCAATTAATTTATGATTATTAATTTATAAAATTATGCTTTAGAAACATTTCATTAAAATGGAATTACAGAGTTACATGCAGCAAAATGCATGCTCCAAGAAAAAGAAGCTGGGTCATGTATTTGTGTATTAATACAAATTAATATAATTGTTGGCCTTGCAGGGCAAACCGGATAGGAATCACAAACAGATTAACTAATTTTACCTTATGGCAAAGCATCATTGCAATTCTGAAACTACAGTCCTCCTCCCAGTCTCCTTTACAGCCTGAGAGACTAGGGGGGGGTCCCTTCTGAGCCTCTTCCCTGCCCACTATCAAACTGCAGGCTATGCTGTCTCTTACCTGATAGTTTTCTTGCCAGTATCCCTTGACCCCCATCTCCCAAGATCTTTCCCATATACGTACCATTGTAATAAACTCTGGGCATTGGTCAATATTTTAATACAGGTAGTCTTCAACTTACGACCACAATTGAGCCCAAAATTTCCGTTGCTAAGTAAGACATTTGCTAAATGAGTTTTGCTCCATTTTACGACCTTTCTTGCCACAGTTGTTAAGTGAATCACTGCACTTGTTAAAGCTACTAACACAGTTATTAGGAGAAACTGACTTCCCCATTGACTTTATTTGTCAAAAGGTTATAAAAGGTGATCACACAACCCCAGGACACTGCAACCAATGTTGCAAACATCTGAATTTTGAACACATAACCACGGGGATACTCCAGTGGTTGTAAGTGTGAAAAACAGTCATAAGTCACTTTTTTCAGTGCCCTTCTAACTTTGAACAGTCCCTAAATGTTTGTAAGTCAAGGACTATCTTCATCTATTAATAATAAACTTTCAGCTGTTGGTATAATACAACTACTCCAATTATCCTATGCATGCAAAAAAAAAAAGTACAATCTAGAGAAAGTGGCCACATGTGTCATGATTTGTGTAACTTATCCAGAGTTCATGGTTTTTCTCTCTTTGCAGGGATTTGAAATTGATGAGCATGCAGCTGTGCAAGCTCGATGGGAAGGTGCATCCAAAGAAACAATAAAAAGAACAACAAAGCCGTGCCCTAAATGCCATGTTCCAGTAGAAAAAGATGGTGAGTTTCCTGAAGGATATTTCACACTCCCAATAGGCAGATTTTAAAACAACATTGCAAAGCACTCCGATATACCAAGTGTAACCTAGCATGGTTACCATTTTTACTTTTTTAGAATTGATTGCAAACTCACTGTTTTGTGATTTAACTTTCAAAACTATGAATTCAACTGTTTATGGAGGTTCTCAGTCATCCAGGTCATGATTATCCCAAAGATGCTTTTCCAAGAGGCAACTGGACTTCCTTGTTTTTCTTCGAAGACGTTTCGCTTCTCATCCAAGAAGCTTCATCTGAAGAGCTAATGAAGTTTCTTGGATGAGAAGCGAAACGTCGTCCAAGAAAATCAAAGTTCAATTGCCTCTTGAAAAAGCACCATTGGGACATGAATAAAACTATCAACTTTCTAGAAGATAAGTTCTGATCATTCACTATGAGCAAAAATACCATATCAAAATCATGAAACCAGATAACACTTTTTAGTCACTGTAGGAAATGAACATACAAAGTTGTCCTTCAGAAATTCTTAATTGAAAAGTAAAACATACGGAACCAAAAACTGCAAAAGATTAGTGTGTGAAAAGAGAAGAAGGCTGAACTCACAGGATAATTTACTTTTGAATTTACTAAACTTGATACCCTGCATATGTATTGGATTTCAATGTCTATAATTCCTACTCAGTAGAATATAATTTGGTCCGATTTGGATTTAGGTGCCACACTGCTTTGCTTTCCCATGATGCTCTAATTCAGGTTGCTGTTAGATGGGAATGATAATTATATTAGGGTTACTTGTGATTACTACCGTGTCAGAGTTGTGTCCAGTGGTGGGATTCAGATATGTGAACCACCGGTTCTCTGTGTGAATGCCGCTTCCGGAAGTCCATTCTGGGCCTGGGCAACCAAAAATTTAGCTTGTACCTGTAAATTTCTAATCCTGTTGAATCTAATCTAATTCTCAATCACTACATTCTGACATTTCTATTCCTGTTGAGTCTACTTTAATCCTCAACTACTAATAACTCTCTCATAAATACAGTATATGAACATTACAGATTCAAGGATACCCAAACAACATTCTGGACTTTAGAGAAACTATAAATGCAGAAGAATTGCATTTCACATTGAGTGTCTTCTTTGGGCTCACTTCAGAATCAGGATTTCATGAATTGAAAAGGAATTTAGAATGGATAAATGCAACATTTCATAAACTACATTCTCCCCTCCCTCTGATTAATGATTCTTGAAAATATAGTTCAATGAAATTAATCAACCAACGGCTGTTTATTTTATTTATTTATTCATTACATTTCTATACTACCCATGGCATCTAGGAGACCCTGGGCAGCTGTCCTCAATAAAGAGTTTGCAAAATTAAAAAAGCTCCACACATAAATTAATTGTAGGATCTCAAACGAAACCCATAGGTAATTACTGTAATACCCAGAGACATGCCAGCTTATTATCAGCTTATGTTTACATTTCTACTAATGGTTGCTTGTCCTGTATGATTTTCTTATACACGTTATTGACTTTCTTCTAGGTGGATGTATGCATATGAAATGTCCTCAATCTCAGTGTAAATTTGAATGGTGTTGGAAGTGTAGCCTTGAATGGAACAGAACTTGCATGGGAGATCATTGGTTTGACTGATCCTTAAGTAATCCTATAAACAACCAAGAAATGATATGATAATATGCTGGTGAAACCAAATATTGGGGCACAACTACAGTTGTTTCAAACAATATCAGATTCTAAAGATCTTGCTCAAGGTATGAATTTCTCATGAGAATTAGTTGTGGGCGCCACACATCAGTATGTATATTCAGATGGTCACACCTATATCCAACATAGCATTTTAAAAAAAGTAATCAGAAGAATCAGGCTATCATTTGTTAGCTATCAAGACAACTCTGTAATGGTGCCTCCTCCCTTGAAAATTAGGACGTGTCCTCTGCCTGTTTCTCTTTGTAATTAAGTTAACCTTTGATTTGAACATTTATTATCTATTATTGGCAAAATAAAGATCTATACAAAACTGGGCCTCTCAAAATTGTTCAAACTATTATGGTTTATATTTATCAGCAATTCAGTTTGTGGCTTTGTGTTTGAAGCTTTAGAATTGTTAAATTTTAAATTACATAAGAATAATCAAAAGTGCAGTTTCAGCTAAACAATATATTACACAACTTGCCTTCTAAAATCTGAACTTTTATAGTACAATATTCTATAGTGACTCATTTTTTTACTGGACTGATTTCCAGGCCTAAGTCACAAATAAAAGTATAGATGTTGGTTTTCTTCTTTTGACCCAGTTTTGACCCAGTTAACATGATTTCCCCTTTTGGTTTGTACATTCCTAGCAGATGCTAGAAGAGGTTGGCTAATGTATACATTGGAGACTTATGCAAATCTTTTCTAAGTCAACATCAATTTGAGTTCTGTGATATTTTTGTCTGACCCAATAGAAATATTTACAGTTCTACTAGTTACTCAAAATGGTTATAAAACAGATTGATTTTGATTGATTTTTTTATTGATTTGATTTTTAGCATTATATTTTTACAAGTCTTTGGTTGACGCTATGCCATTATTATAAAAGATCTTGCTATAAGTTTCATCCACAATAAAAGTTCTGGTGTTTTCATGTTTTTGATGGTATGTGATTACTTCAGATTTATTATAATGAAGCTATTGTGAAACTACTTGAACGCAATCTTTCATTAAATACATTGAGTAGGTGGCTTACACACTGCTACATCAGAGTTGTCACATTGTTCTGCTACTGTATTTGCCAATCTTGTAATTCAAAATCTAAATGAGTGGTGGATTGCAATCAACTTTCAGTGTTAGGAATTTAAGGATCCGCATGTGCTACAACTCATATAGGTGTTTTCATTCTTTTGGCTGGGAGCTCAGTGGCCACTGTAGTTGTGAATACCAATAATCTCCAAACCCTTTGATTACTTATTTAAATGGGTATTTTTCCCAGACTACCCTAACTGAAGCCTCAATTAAATGTTTGTGAAGGTCTGGGAAATAAAAAGAAGTTGGAAATGGGTGATGCCTGTTCTTTGCCATTTGTTAATAAAGCACAGCTGCTAATGCATGGGCTATAGTAGATATTGGTTACTTATATTATGTAATCTTACAGCAAAAGCAGCACTAGCAGGCCTGTGGGGGATAACACTCAAGAATTTATCTAGAGCACAGGTCGGCAACCTGCGGCTCCGGAGCCGCATGCGGCTCTTTGAGCCTTCCCCTGTGGCTCCCAGCCTCCTCTGCCTTTGCAGAGAGAGACAGAGACAGAGAGAGGCAATTGCGCTTCCCTGCTTCTCTCTCTCTCTCTCTCTCTCTCTCTGTGTGTGTGTGTGTGTGTGCTCTCTCTCTCTCTCTCTTTGTGTGTGTGTGTGTATGTGTGTGTGTAAAAAAAAAAAGATTGCACTCACAGTGTTCTCCGAGGAGCTGAAAAGCTTTCTGGGCGGAGCTCCTCCCTTTGCTGCTCTCTGCAGGAAGCAGGAAGGGCAGGAGAGAGCTAGCTAGCCCAGCTAGGCTGACTCAGGAATTCTGGGAGTTGAAGTCCATGAGTCATAAAAGAGACGAGGTTGCCTACCCCGGAGATTGTTGGAGAACAACTTGAAGCTTGCCAGGTGAGCAGCAGATGGGGGGGGAAGAGAGAGAGAGAAAGAGAGAGAGAGAGGGAGGGGGAGAGAGAGAGGAAAGAGAGAGAAAGAAAGAGAGTGGGGGAAGAGGAGTGGCAGACCAAGGGCAGAGAGGGAGGGAGGGAGAGAGACACAGAGAGAGAGAGACCCTTTTGACATCTAAAATGAAGATAACACTGCATATATCCTTTTTTTACCTGTATGTGTATGTACGTGTATATATATATATATATATATATATATGTGTGTGTGTGTGTGTGTGTGTGTGTGTGTGTGTGTGTATACATATACACACACACACACATATATACACACACACAAACACACACACACAAACACACACACTCCTATAATAAAGGTAAAAAAGGATATATGCAGTGTTATCTTCATTTTAGATATCAAAAGGATTTTGCGGCTCCCGGTGTTTTGTTTTTGGTGTGAAACGGGTCCAAGTGGCTCTTTGAGTGTTTTGGGTTGCCTACCCCTGATCTAGAGCAATTCTATGTCTTCAAACCTCTTTTCTGTCCACAAGATTGGTTTATTTGCAGGAATCAGCTTAGGAAAGTAAGAGATGGTTTATATATTCAAAGCCTCAAATCATAACTTTCTTTTTGGATAGAGAGTAGATTTAACATTCACAGACCAATATATCCTGCCTACTAATTTCTATTGTTACATACACAGACATACACAAACACCAAATTCACTCTGGTAGTAGAAGTATTTAGGAGTTGTGTCAATGAATCTTAAAGGGTTAAAAGAAAAATAAAGTTAGTGTAATTATAAACTTTCCTCTACATCAAACTCAAAAAAAAGTTATTAGAATAAAAAAATCCTACTTTCTCACTAACCTTTTTTTTAACAGAACCACAGCAATAACATAATGCAGGTCTCATCAGAGGAACCAGACAAAAAGTGTCTCTCCCATGAACAATATGATGAGATGTAATTTAGAAAATTACAGATTGGTCATTGTCCAGATCAGTAAAGGTCTTGCTAGCTGTTGGGAGTTCCTGGACATCTGGTGCAAATGGGTGACCAAACTCAGGACTGTTGGCTGAGCAACCAGGGCTGCAAGGTTACTGGAAGAAAAGGTGTTTATCTACTGCAAGTATGCAAAATCAGACATCTGCCTACCCCAGATTCAAGAATTATGGCCACCCCCAAAATGTTGCACACTTTAGGGCAACACAACACAACACAAAGCAACCTTTCTTTCCAAAAGGTGATTTCTCTTCTTTTGGAAAGAGAAGCAGACGATCTGCCGCACACCCTTCCCATACAGAGGCCATATGATGCCATCCTGAAAAAGAGGCATCACTATGTGAGTGGCCACAATTCACAAAGTCACAGGATGCAAGAATAGTGACCACTTCCAAAATGGCACCTGGATTGGCTGCTTCTCCTTGAGAAAGACAACCTTCGGAAAAGATAAGTGGAGTGAGGGATGATGGGGTGAAGGGGGCCCAGGGGTGTGGGACCCAACAGAACAGGAAGGTTCCTTGGGAGTTGGAGGAGGCTACCAGAGGCTACATGTGAGCTGCAATGTGGCTTGCCCCGGAGGCACTCCATGCTCCATTTAATGACCACAATGGGGAGAGATGGAATGATCGTTAAGTGAGGTGATCATGTGCTTGCCTCGCTTAATGATCATTACGACTTAACCACCATAATTCCAGGCTGAATTGTGTTTATAAGTTGAAGACTATCTGCAAACTTAAAAGAAGACCAAGCTAAGGTCAACAGACAGAAAAAACAGCCTTAGAATTGGCAGAGAAGGTATTGAAGTGGTGGATAGCTTTTATTTTCCAGCATCAACTACCAACAGTAAAGAAACAAGCAGTCAAGAAATATGATGCAGACTAGATATCCAGGTGCTATGAGGTGTCTACACCTACAACAATCAAGTGCGAGCAGCGTTCTTCCCTGTTGCACTCAATGGAAGAGAAAGTTAAACTTTGAAGAAGTAGGATAGGAAGATTACTGACTTTTTTGAACTTTAGTGTTAAGAGAAGATTCCTGAGAATATGACAGACAACCAAGAAAACATACAAATAGAACACTGAAGAAATCAACCAAAAGGCCTTATTCAAGGCATACATGACCAAGCTCTAATTATCTTACTTCAGACACATTATAGGAAAACCTAGCTACCTACAGAAGGCACTAATGCTGGGAAAGGTGAAAGGAAAAAAGAGAATGGCCAGCAACAAGGTAGGTAGACTCAATTACAGAAGCAATGGGGGCATCACTGAAAGACTAGAAGAACACTGTAAGTGAATTTTTTCTGCTGCATATAATTTATATTATCTTGAAATAGTGCCTGATTTAGTTATGTAAGATGCCTGTCGGGAACCAAATTCTCCAATTTAGCCCAAAGTTTGGTTCTGTTAACAGAGTCAAAAGCCACTTTAAAATCTCTAAAAGTAGCAAAAACTGTTTTTCAAAGAAACAGAAAAGGAAGAAGATTTGTTCCTGCAAAAATATACATTTTAATGCCAAAATTGCACCTCAAATTTTATATGGAGCTCCAGGTTGGATCACACTTGCTAATAACAACATATGAACTGATGACATTTTAAAGACCTTTTTAAATTGTCCCTAACTGTGTTTTGTTATTCTCCTGGAAACCCAGCAGTACTCTTTGATAACAAAGACTTGGTTAAGCATCGTTAAGTTTAGAGAGACAGACAGACAGACAGAGACAAAGAGGTGGACAGAGGGGAGAGAAACAAGGAAATATTGTTTCGGGAAATCCCAGATGAATCCTTTGTAGATACGTGGTTTAAACACGTGATTCAAAAGTTTAATCAGATTGGCATTGGTCTTGATTGTTATTCTCCAGAGGTATGTCACAAGCAATTAATTTTTTCAAGCAAAGACTGTGGGATAATTCAGTACAGGAATTAATTGCCAAAGTATTGTTTGTCTTATTCACCATTATACCAAGAGTTTTCAGGTTTCAGCAAGAAGTTATCTGGCCAATTCTAAAATCCCAATCAGGAAGATATATTTCTGAGTATGTAAAAATTTTACTTGCAGGTGAAAATACTAAAATTACTATGGCCACAGTCAGATTTTCAACTATGGATATAAAAACAAGATTTTTAATAACAATTCAATGAGCTGGGCTTTAAGGCTATTATATTCATTCAATATTGTACCTGTTAAATTGTTTTATCCACTGTCAAGTTTAGATTATGTTTGTAATTTGCTTTTGGACTTTTTAGCCATAAATAAAATAGTGCGTATTTTCATCTCCCCTTTTATCATAGGAGACAATAAAATGTTAGCAACCCACCCATATTTTCAGCAAGTTTATTGTTTCATTTTGCAAGGAAAGAAGTAATTATTATTAATGTTCCTGGTTGTAAATAGACCATCTGTTGAATTTAAATAGAGGTAATCCTTGGCTACTGACTGCCTTGTTCAGTGACCATTCAAAGTTACAATGGTGCTGAAAAAAAAAACCTTATGACCAATGACCACAATCACAACTTCTGTAGTTTCCAGTTTCACAATCAGTACATGTTGCCCTGCTCCTGATCTTACAGGGTAGAGACACTGAAGAAGCAGCAATAACATGAAACGAAGCAGGCACACGATAGACAATCCCTTGGGTTATTTGTGTAGCATGCTCATACCTGCCAGCACAGAGCTTTCCTTTTGATTTGTATTCTTCTGTGAGAAGAATCCAGAGAAAGAAATATTTTGGGGAATATTGAAAAGTCAGAATATATTTCCCCAAAGGAATAATGGAGAAGATCTTTAAAAAAAAGATAGAAACCAGCCCCAGCCCCTCTTCCCCAAGCAGAAACTAGGCAGAGGCCAGCTTTTAGAAATGCAGATGTGATAATCCTTTCAGAAAGGTTGGTGCCAGGAAGCTAGAAGCTGATGAGATTAGGAAGACAAAGATCCCTAAAATCTACATTCCCCACCCAAACTCTAAGGACAGGAAACATAATAGGATTAACCCACCAATACCAAAAGGGCACACTCAGATTCAGGTCAAAGTACATGACACAGGAAAACAAAGCCTCAAACAGGAACAAGAAACAAGAAGGTATAAAAACCCACCATTCCTAGAAACATGTGGTCAGCTTTCCCAGAACCTCATTTCTGTCTGGCTCTGCTTTTCAATAAACTCCAACCTTCTTTCTAAAGCAGTCTCCATTTTGTTTATTCCCCGCTTGGACTGGACCCTGATGAAGATTTTTCTTTCAACACTTCATTGCATGCCTGCTTACTCTCCTCTTCAATGAATGCAAATACAAACATTAAATTCCTTCTTGTTAATTATCCAGAGCCAGGATGAGCTTTCCAAGGTGATTAGGAGGCAAACAAAAGCAGAAGGTATACCTTATTTGTCTAATCAGTTTTGAGCAGGTGGGCCAGGTGAACCTTCCGAAGGGTGGGGGGAGTGGAGAAGAAAGCACAGTCGTCATTAAACGATTTGCTACTTGTTGACATCTTCCTTAATGTCAGAGCTGCCAGGCCCAGTTGTGGTCACTAAATGAGTATCCACTCCATGCTGATGGTGAAAAGATAGTGTGCTAGCATGTTTATAGCATCTTATCCTAAACATAGTATTTATTTACTCTTCAGAGTCTACTGTTCACAAATATCCTTCAATGTGTCCAATATTAAAGTACTGTTCTGTATTAGTAAGTTGAATTTAAGTTTTTTTCTCTTTTTTAATTGCAATCTTTAGTTCCTTCTGGTACCTTCTAATGTCCAACCTTACTGTCCTATCCCTAGTCCCATGTTATCATTTTTTAAGAATAAAAAACATCCTCCCATGAGAAATTTTCTTATAATTAATTTCAAAAACTTACTTCAAATATACCTGGACCCTTAATTCATTTGCAACTTTCCAAAATCAATATTCTAAACATCTTTTTCCTGATTAATCCAAATAAATTTTTTAAGTTTTTCAACTCATATTTAAAACGTCTTCTTTTAAAAATTGAAGGAAACTCACCCAATGCCATAAAACCTGCTAATCCAAAGGTTCCAAATATCTGAAAAGCTGTTAAAAAACAATTTCCAAAAGTAGTTAGTAAAGGAAGCATGTGAGCCTTATGTCCATTAAGGCACAGACTGCAGTTTGAGCAAGATGACTACTGCCCGTGTCTTCCAGAATTTCAGATCTGCACAAGACTGCTGTCTTGCAGTCTCCTCATGCAGAGCAAATGTCTGGAGCCTTTGTGGATGATTCTAAAGTCCTCTCCTTGTTCAGAGAAGAATGATGAAGAACTGGTCTAATCAACAACTCTTCATTTTCTTATGGTTATCCATCGTCAATTCGTCATTCTTCCCCAGAATTCCTTTTATCCGGCAAAATCAATTTGTGATGGTGATTGCACTACTTAAGATTAAAATTTCACCCTATGGTCAGTCTCATTCCCATCTTTCCAGGGTGATTAGAAATGGAGTACTGTATTCAAACATCTCTGGTTCAAGGAAAAATGATCATCAGAAAAACTGCAGGTGTAGAACAAGTAGTTATGTCTTATAAATACTGACTATAGATGAAGCATAGTGTTGGGTCATATGTCTTATTGAGTTTAACCTATAAAATTCTGCCGAATGTAAGAAGCATTGAGACTGCCCCATGGATACTACAGTTGATTGACCTCCATATTTATGCTAGGGAACAGCTGCATTGGTCCCTAATATATTTGTTTCAATGTTGTAAATCAGATGAAGGAAACTCTTTCCACTTAGTCTGGATGATTACATATACACTTAGATAAGGGGGGGGGGGAATTAATTTGTATCGATATAGAAGAGTGAGGTGACCAATGCAGCTGATCCCTGAGGTCCTTATGCTTCGAATTCTGAATAGTTCAAAAGATAGAACATATTTCTTGTAGCAATTGCTCTTTCCCCTCCATATAAATCCAATTAGATTGGGTTTTTATTTCTGTTCTCAGCAGCTGGCATAGCTGCTATGCTTCAACCATCTGCTTTCAATTCATTAAATGCACTGCTTTTCTGTGGTTGCGACAACTCTACCAAAGAATATAGTTCTGCCTGTTTTCCATTCTTTGCACATTTATGTACCAACAGTTGTTTCAAATTTCTCTTTTTCAACACTTTTATCACGTTAATTTAGTCAACCTTAAAGTATGATTTGAACCGCTATATTATTACTTGATGCCACAAGCTACAGAGAAGCTATACTTGCAATTCATAGTAGATAAATTATTTAAGGAATAGTGTCTTCCAATTATTACTGATGAATGAAATCCTAGCTCTGTGTAAATAAATGGCAGAATGCCCATGAATTTAAAAGGGTGAAGACTCTAATTCTCCAGATGCATGTTTACTGCCTGTTTTTTTTCAAAACAAAGAAAAAACATAATGCAGTGAAGGGAGAAATCTTCAAACATTCACACCCGACAATGTTCAATCCTGCATATTTAGCTGCAAGAACCAAACAAAGAGTTTTTATAGCTTCCCTTGTCAGATATCTAGTAAATATTTAAAAATTCAAGCACTCAATAGATAAACAAAATATTCCCAATCATTTTGGGTTGGTGGGCACATCTCAGCTTCTCACCAATGCAAACTTTCCATCTCCACTGCCATTACAGCAAGGTCAATCACAAAAGCAAATTTCTGAATATTAAAAAACAAAAACATAAATAGAAGTTCAGTGGGCCAAACTGTCTTTGGCCACAATATTGAGTTCACAAGAAACTAAACATGACATGGTGCTTGAGCTCAAAATTCTCAATTATACATTAGTCCCCACAAAGCAAAAGACAATATCTGTTTCACCGAAACCAAACTATTGATGCTCAGAAAAGCACCCAAATTGGAAGGCATTTTTAAGTGAAGCTTACAAAATTATTTAAGCACTTCAAGGGGACTTTATTCACTCTTTCTGATCTATAGTTCATCCTTGACTTAAAACCATTTGTTTAGTGATTGTTCAAACTTAAAATGGCATTGACAAAGGTGACTTAAGACCATTTTTCGCATGACTAGCATCCCTATGGTCAGGTGATGAAAATTTGGATGCTTGGCAACTGGCATGTATTTAGGACTGTTGTAGTGTCCTGGACTCATGATCACCTTTTGCAACTTTCTGACAAGCAAAGTTAGTGGGGAAACCAAATTCACTTAGCAACGGTGTTACTAATTTAACAACAGCAGTGATTCTGTTGTTAAATTAACATTAACAACTTATGGCAAGAAAGGTCATAAAATGGAGCAAAACCCACTTAACAACTGTCTTGCTTAACAACAGAAAGTTTAGGCTCAGTTCCAATTGTATGTCAAGGACTATCCATACTGGATTCCCCTCCGGGCTTTACAAAGATCATTATATATAATAAATAATTTAATGAGGTTCCATGAGAAGCTAAGGGCAGGGAAAACAAAATAACTAAGATGCAACAAGAGATGATCTTAGCAATTTTCCTAAGGCGCAGTGGAATAGGTGGGGCTTGTCGGCTGACATTGAAAAGCGCCAGACCATGGGGTTATCCGGTGGGTTTGAGAGACAGACAGCAGTAATTCTGTGAATATCTTTTTAAGTTAACCATTTCTATCACCTGAAAACATTTGAAAAACTCTTTCTCCAGCATGATTGGATGGAGAACCCACGGATGGGTTGTCTTAATCTATCTGCTCCAATTGGACTAAGTCTGAAATTGGTAACGCCCCCAGTTTTAGACTTAGTCATTTTGCTCTAAGACGCGTTTTGTCTTCGCTCCTGGAGCAGAAGACTGTTTAATTCTATTTAATTACTTAGCTCAGGCTATTATTATTTGTTATTTTATTATTGATTCAGAATCGATTATATCTAGAAGAAAGATCAATTATCCCAGTCTGAAGCCTATTCAGGCTGACAGACTCACAACCCTCTCCCTCTGGGGGGGGGAAACTTTCCCTTGTTTGTTTTCCCTCAGGGACAGCAAGATCAAACCTTCGATTTAAGGAGCCTCGTCAGGCCAGCAGGGAGCCTTCCCAGGTCCCTCGGCCCCAGCAGACAGCAGCAGGTGAGAATTTGGGCGCGGCCCAATTTTCGGAGCCGGGAGGGCCTGTCAGGCCTTGGACGACAGCTTTTTCCAGCCGGCCTAATCACATGCCACCAGCTGCTTTAGGAGCCCAGGCGATTCACCCGAACGAGGGCTCGTTGCAGCTTAGACCCTAGGCCTCAAGGCCTTCTTCCAACGGCCGTTTTTTAGGGCGCCAAATTGGCGGCCGCCATTTTGAATTGCCTTCCGGTGGCCATTTTGGGTGTGGCTGAAGCCCCTGGCGGCCATTTTGTATGTGGTTGAGGCCCTCGGCGGCCATTTTGTGAGTGGCGGAAGTCACTGGCGGCCATTTTGTGTGAGGCTGAAGCCTCGGTGGCCATTTTGTTTGTGGCTGAGGCCCTCGGTGGCCATTTTGAGTGGGGCTGAAGCCTCAGCGGCCATTTTGAGTGGGGCTGAAGCCTCAGCAGCCATTTTGTTTGTGACTGAAATCATCGGCAGCCATTTTGTGTGTGGCTGAAGCCCTCGGAGGCCCTTTTTGTGTGTGGCTAAAGCCCTCGGTGACCATTTTGTGTGTGGCTGGGGCCCAGACTGCCTGGAACTTTCTCCTGAAGGCAGTATTCGATCATCAGTGGCCAGCTCTTCGAGAGAGCAGTTTCGACCAGGGAGGGCCTGATCGATCTCAAGTGATCGGGGTGCCCATCAATTCCCCGCCCTCCCCCCTCTTGGGCTGAATTATCTCTGTAGACTCCCTTGGTGATGTACAGCGCCGAGGGGGGGCGTTTTGCCAAGGTTGAGACCAGAGCAACTCATCATGGCAGAGAGAAGCAGCGAGCCGGCCAAGAGGAGTCGCCAATCAGAGGCAAGTGGAAAGAGCACCACCAAGCGAGCCCGGCCAAGCAGGGAGCCACAGAGGGAGGAAGGGTGCCAAAGACTGAGAGCGGTCTCCCCAGATCTGGCAGGCACGATGGGAAGGTCTATTTTTGAGCCCCTTTCTTCACATAGTGCCTCAGCCCCAGGGGCTTAGTCTCCCCCAGGGGAATTCCCGAGTCAGATTCAAACCTAACAGTGGCTTCAGGGAGGGATATAACTGGTCAGGACACCTCAGGGCCCCAGGCCACATTCACCCCCACTGTAACAGGGCTTCACCCTCCTGAGAACCAGGCCCTGAACCCGAACTTCCTCCAGTCCATGATAGCCCAGGCTGTGGCTCAATTTATGGCCTCCAACACCCCACAGCCACCCCCCAGACCACACATCATTCACAATCTCCGGACTGGATGGATGATCCCGCATCGGATCTGGAATCTACAGGAGCTGAACAACCTGGCCTGATTTTGTCTGATGACGAGGGCATCGCCCCATCCGAACCCACCCCTCCTGTCGGCCTCTTTGACCATTCCTTCTTCAATTCCCTGCTACTTAAGGCCTGCACTACTGCAAACCTCGCCCAAGAACAGGAGACCACACCAACATCCCAGGGTCCCCATGCCATATACACTGAGCCCTCTGTATCACAGAATCATATTCCCTGCCCTCCCCTTTTTCTAAATATAGTCCAGAAACAATGGGAGAACCTAGGATCCCCCTTGAGCCCTGGTGCAGTAGAGAGAACATTGTTCAATGTTGCTACTTCCCTGACCTCCCTTTTGGAGATTCCTGAGATTGATGAGCCCTTGAACTCATTGTTTCCCAAGTCCAACATCCCTGGGGACATAAATGAGGCACTAAGGGCAGAGGACAAGAAGATCGAGTCCGCCCTACGCAGAGCCCACCAGGCATCAGCCTGGGCAACGAGGGCAGCAACCTCCATGGCCTTCTTTGCCAGGGCTTCGGTCCTGTGGTTACGGGAGCTCCAGGACATGATCCCTCCGGACCAGCTCAGAGCCCACCAGAATCTGGGTAAGTTGGTGGCCACGTCCCAGTATCCAGCCGATGCCTCCTTACACACGGCCAGATACACTGCCCGGACCATCACAGCAGACATTTCAGCACGAAGGCTTCTCTGGCTCAGAAACTGGCGAACACAGGAAAATTCCACTTAGGGTTAGGGTTAGGTCACCATGACCTTGTAGAGCAAAATGGACATCGCCAACAAACTTGGAGAGCTAGGGTATGGTTAGGAGAGCACTGACTTTTCTAGCCTGCCCTCGCTATGTTTCCTGGTAAAATACATAGGAAAATCCCATTATAGTAAAATTCCACTTAGGGTTAGGGTTAGGTTACCATGAACTCATAGAGCAAAATGAATATTGCCAACAAACCCGGAGTGCTTGGGTATGCTTAGGAGGGCACTGACTTTTCTAGCCTGCTCTCTCTATGTTTCCTTGTAAAATACATGTGAAAATCCCATTGGAGGAAAATTCCACTTAGGGTTAGGGTTAGGTCACCATGAACTTGTAGAGCAAAATGGACATCACCAACAAACCCAGAGTGCATGGCTATGGTTAGCAGGGCATTTACTTTTCTAGGCTGCACTATCTATGTTTCCTGGTAAAATACATGGGAAAATCCCATTGGAGGAAAATTACACTTAGGGTTAGGTCACCATGAACCCGTACAGAAAAATAGACATCACCAACAAACCCGGAGTGCTTGCGTATGGTTAGGAGGGAACTGACTTTTCTAGGCTGCGCTATCTATGTTTCCTGGTAAAATACATGGGAAAATCCCATTGGAGGAATATTCCACTTAGGATTAGGGTTAGGTCACCATGAACCTGTAGAGCAAAATGGACATCGCCAAAAAACCCGGAGTGCTTGGTTATGGTTAGGAGGGCATTTACTTTTCTAGGCTGCGCTATCTATGTTTCCTGGTAAAATAAATGGGAAAATCCCATTATAGAAAAATTCCACTTAGGGTTATGGTTAGGTTACCATGAACTCGTAGAGCAAAATGAATATCGCCAACAAACCCGGAGTGCTTGGGTATGGTTAGGAGGGCACTGACTTTTCTAGCCTGCCCTCTCTATCTTTCCTTGTAAAATACATGTGAAAATCCCATTGGAGGAAAATTCCACCTAGGGTTAGGGTTAGGTCACCATGAACGTGTAGAGCAAAATGGACATCGCCAACAAGCCCAGAGTGCTTGGGTATGGTTTGGAGGGCACTGACTTTGCTAGCCTGCCCTATCTATGTTTTCTGGTAAAATACATGGGAAAATCCCATTGGAGGAATATTCCACTTAGGGTTAGGGTTAGGTCACCATGAACCCGTACAGCAAAATGGACATCGCCAACAAACTCGGAGTGTTTCTGTATGGATAGGGGGGCACTGATTTTCTATCCTTGCCAATCTTTTTCCTGGTTAAATACATGGGAAAATGCCATTGTAGGAAAATTCCACTTAGGGTTAGGGTTAGGAAACCATGAACTCATAGAGCAAAATGAATATCACCAGCAAACCCGGAGTGCTTGGACATGGTTAGGAGGGCACTGACTTTTCTAGCCTGCCCTCTCTATGTTTCCTGGTAAAATACATGGGAAAATCCCATTGGAGGAAAATTCCATTTAGGGTTAGGGTTAGGTTACCATGAACTCGTAGAGCAAAATGAATATCGCCAACAAACCCGGAGTGCTTGGGTATGGTTAGGAGGGCACTGACTTTTCTAGCCTGCCCTCTTTATGTTTCCTAGTAAAATACATGGGAAAATCCCATTGGGGGAAAATTCCACTTAGGGTTAGGGTTAGGTCACCATGAACGTGTAGAGCAAAATGGACATCGCCAACAAACACGGAGTGCTTGGGTATGGTTAGGAGGGCATTTACTTTTCTAGGCTGCGCTATCTATGTTTCCTGGTAAAATACATGGGAAAATCCCATTGGAGGAAAATTCCACTTAAGGTTAGGGTTAGGTCACGATGAACCCGTACAGCAAAAAGGACATCACCAACAAATTCGGAGTGTTTCTATATGGTTAGGGGGGCACTGACTTTTCTATCCTGTCCTATCTGTTTCCTGGTTAAATACATGGGAAAATCCCATTGGAGGAAAATTCCACTTAGGGTTAGGGTTAGCTCACCATGAACTCGTAGAGCAAAATGGACATCGCCAACAAACACGGAGTGCTTGGGTACGGTTAGGAGGGTATTTATTTTTCTAGGCTGCGCTATCTATGTTTCCTGGTAAAATAAAGGGGAATATCCCATTATAGGAAAATTCCACTTAGGGTTAGGGTTAGGTTACCATGAACTCGTAGAGCAAAATGAATATCGCCAACAAATCCAGAGTGCTTGGATATGGTTAGGAGGGCACTGACTTTTCTATGCTGCGCTATCTATGTTTCCTGGTAAATACGTGGGAAAATCCCATTATAGGAAAATTCCACTTAGGGTTAGGGTTAGGTAACCATGAACTTGTAGAGCAAAATGAATATCGCCAGCAAACCCCGAGTGATTGGGTATGGTTAGGAGGGCACTGACTTTTCTATGCTGCGCTATCTATGTTTCCTGGTAAAAACGTGGGAAAATCCCATTATAGGAAAATTCCACTTAGGGTTAAGGTTAGGTTACCATGAACTCGTAGAGCAAAATGAATATCGCCAACAAACCCGGAGGGCTTGGGTATGGTTAGGAGGGCACTGACTTTTCTAGCCTGCCCTCTCTACGTTTCCTTGTAAAATACATGTGAAAATCCCATTGGAGGAAAATTCCACTTAGGGTTAGGGTTAGGTCACCATGAACTTGTAGAGCCAAATGGACATTGCCAACAAACCCAGAGCGCTTGGGTATGGTTAGGAAGGCATTTACTTTTCTAGGCTGTGCTATCTATGTTTCCTGGTAAAATAAATGGGAAAATCCCATTGGAGGAATATTCCACTTAGGGTTAGGGTTAGGTCACCATGAACCCGTACAGCAAAATGGACATCGCCAACAAACTCGGAGTGTTTCTGTATCGATAGGGGGGCACTGATTTTCTATCCTTCCCAATCTTTTTCCTGGTTAAATACATGGGAAAATGCCATTGTAGGAAAATTCCACTTAGGGTTAGGGTTAGGAAACCATGAACTCATACAGCAAAGTGAATATCACCAGCAAACCCGGAGTGCTTGGATATGGTTAGGAGGGCACTGACTTTTCTAGCCTGCCCTCTCTATGTTTCCTGGTAAAATACATGTGAAAATCCCATTGGAGGAAAATTCCACTTAGAGTTAAAGTTAGGTCACCATGAACTTGTAGAGCAAAATGGACATCGCCAACAAACTTGGAGTGCTTGGGTATGGTTAAGAGGGCACTGACTTTTCTAGCCTGCCCTCTCTATGTTTCCTCGTAAAATACATGTGAAAATCCCATTGTAGGAAAATTCCACTTAGGGTTAGTGTTAGATCACCATGAACTTGTAGAGCAAAGTGGACATAATAATAATAATAGTAGTAAAGTTGGAAGGGACCTTGGAGGTCATCTAGTCCAACCCCCTGCTCGGGCAGGAAACCCTACACCATTTCGGACAAATGGCTGTCCAGTCTCTTCTTAAAAATTTCCAGTGTTGGAGCATTTACTGCTTCTGGAGGCAAGCTGTTCCACTGATTAATTGTTCTCACTGTCAGGAAGTTTCTCCTTAGTTCTAGGTTGCTTCTCTCCTTGATTAGTTTTCCTGGTGCTTGGGTATGGTTAGGAGGGCATTTACTTTTCTAGGCTGCGCTATCTATGTTTCCTGGTAAAATACATGTGAAAATCCCATTGGAGGAAAATTCCACTTAGAGTTAAAGTTAGGTCACCATGAACTTGTAGAGCAAAGTGGAAATCGCCAAAAAACTCAGAGTGCTTGGGTACGGTTAGGAGGGCATTTACTTTTCTATGCTGCGCTATCTATATTTCCTGGTAAAATACATGGGAAAATCCCATTATAGGAAAATTCCACTTAGGGTTAGGGTTAGGTCACCATGAACGTGTAGAGCAAAATGGAAATCGCCAACAAGCCCGGAGTGCTTGTCTATGGTTAGGAGGGCATTTACTTTTCTAGGCTGCGCTATCTATGTTTCCTGGTAAAATACATGGGAAAATCCCATTGGAGGAAAATTCCACTTAAGGTTAGTGTTAGGTCACCATGAACCCCTACAGCAAAAAGGACATCACCAACAAATTCGGAGTGTTTCTATATGGTTAGGGGGGCACTGACTTTTCTATCCTGTCCTATCTGTTTCCTGGTTAAATACATGGGAAAATCCCATTATAGGAAAATTCCACTTAGGGTTAGGGTTAGCTCACCATGAACTCGTAGAGCAAAATGGACATCGCCAACAAACACGGAGTGCTTGGGTACGGTTAGGAGGGTATTTATTTTTCTAGGCTGCGCTATCTATGTTTCCTGGTAAAATAAAGGGGAAAATCCCATTATAGGAAAATTCCACTTAGGGTTAGGGTTAGGTTACCATGAACTCGTAGAGCAAAATGAATATCGCCAACAAATCCAGAGTGCTTGGATATGGTTAGGAGGGCACTGACCTTTCTAGCCTGCCCTCTCTTTGTTTCCTGGTTAAATACATGGGAAAATCCCATTGTAGGAAAATTCGACTTAGGGTTAGGGTTAGGTAACCATGAACTTGTAGAGCAAAATGAATATCGCCAGCAAACCCCGAGTGATTGGGTATGGTTAGGAGGGCACTGACTTTTCTATGCTGCGCTATCTATGTTTCCTGGTAAAATACGTGGGAAAATCCCATTATAGGAAAATTCGACTTAGGGTTAGGGTTATGTCACCATGAACTTGTAGAGCAAAATGGACATCGCCAACAAACCCGGAGTGCTTGGCTATGGTTAGGAGGGCATTTACTTTTCTAGGCTGCGCTATCTATGTTTCCTGGTAAAATACATGGGAAAATCCCATTGGAGGAAAATTCCACTTAAGGTTAGTGTTAGGTCATCATGAACCCCTACAGCAAAAAGGACATCACCAACAAACTCGGAGTGTTTCTGTATCGATAGGGGGGCACTGACTTTTCTATCCTGTCCTATCTTTTTCCTGGTTAAATACATGGGAAAATCCCATTATAGGAAAATTCCACTTAGGGTTAGGGTTAGCTCACCATGAACTCGTAGAGCAAAATGGACATCGCCAACAAACACGGAGTGCTTGGGTACGGTTAGGAGGGTATTTATTTTTCTAGGCTGCGCTATCTATGTATCCTGGTAAAATAAAGGGGAAAATCCCATTATAGGAAAATTCCACTTAGGGTTAGGGTTAGGTTACCATGAACTCGTAGAGCAAAATGAATATCGCCAACAAATCCAGAGTGCTTGGATATGGTTAGGAGGGCACTGACCTTTCTAGCCTGCCCTCTCTTTGTTTCCTGGTTAAATACATGGGAAAATCCCATTGTAGGAAAATTCGACTTAGGGTTAGGGTTAGGTAACCATGAACTTGTAGAGCAAAATGAATATCGCCAGCAAACCCCGAGTGATTGGGTATGGTTAGGAGGGCACTGACTTTTCTATGCTGCGCTATCTATGTTTCCTGGTAAAATACGTGGGAAAATCCCATTATAGGAAAATTCGACTTAGGGTTAGGGTTATGTCACCATGAACTTGTAGAGCAAAATGGACATCGCCAACAAACCCGGAGTGCTTGGCTATGGTTAGGAGGGCATTTACTTTTCTAGGCTGCGCTATCTATGTTTCCTGGTAAAATACATGGGAAAATCCCATTGGAGGAAAATTCCACTTAAGGTTAGTGTTAGGTCACCATGAACCCCTACAGCAAAAAGGACATCACCAACAAACTCGGAGTTTTCCTGTATCGATAGGGGGGCACTGATTTTCTATCCTTCCCAATCTTTTTCCTGGTTAAATACATGGGAAAATGCCATTGTAGGAAAATTCCACTTAGGGTTAGGGTTAGGAAACCATGAACTCATACAGCAAAGTGAATATCACCAGCAAACCCGGAGTGCTTGGATATGGTTAGGAGGGCACTGACTTTTCTAGCCTGCCCTCTCTATGTTTCCTGGTAAAATACATGTGAAAATCCCATTGGAGGAAAATTCCACTTAGAGTTAAAGTTAGGTCACCATGAACTTGTAGAGCAAAATGGACATCGCCAACAAACTCAGAGTGCTTGGGTATGGTTAAGAGGGCACTGACTTTTCTAGCCTGCCCTCTCTATGTTTCCTCGTAAAATACATGTGAAAATCCCATTGTATGAAAATTCCACTTAGGGTTAGGGTTAGCTAACCATGAACTCGTAGAGCAAAATTAATATCGCCAACAAACCCGGAGTGCTTGGACATGGTTAGGAGGGCACTGACTTTTCTAGCCTGCCCTCTCTATGTTTCCTGGTAAAATACATGTGAAAATCCCATTGGAGGAAAATTCCACTTAGAGTTAAAGTTAGGTCACCATGAACTTGTAGAGCAAAATGGACATAGCCAACAAACTTGGAGTGCTTGGGTATGGTTAAGAGGGCACTGACTATTCTAGCCTGCCCTCTCTATGTTTCCTCGTAAAATACATGTGAAAATCCCATTGTAGGAAAATTCCAATTAGGGTTAGTGTTAGATCACCATGAACCTGTAGAGCAAAATGGACATCACCAACAAACCCGGAGTGCTTGGCTATGGTTAGGAGGGCATTTACTTTTCTAGGCTGCACTATCTATGTTTCCTGGTAAAATACATGGGAAAATTGCATTGGAGGAAAATTCCACTTAGGGTTAGGTCAACATGAACCCGTACAGAAAAATAGACATCACCAACAAACCCGGAGTGCTTGCGTATGGTTAGGAGGGAACTGACTTTTCTAGGCTGCACTTTTTATGTTTCCTGGTAAAATACATGGGAAAATCCCATTGTAGGAAAATTCCACTTAGGGTTAGGGTTAGGTAAACATGAAGTCGTAGAGCAAAATGGATATCGCCAACAAACGCGGGATACATGGGTATGGTTAGGAGGGCATTTAGTTTTCTAGGCTGCCCTCTATGTTTCCTGGTAAAATACATGTGAAAATCCCATTGTAGGAAAATTCCACTTAGAGTTAAAGTTAGGTCACCATGAACTTGTAGAGCAAAATGGACATCGCCAACAAACTTGGAGTGCTTGGGTATGGTTAAGAGGGCACTGACTTTTCTAGCCTGCCCTCTCTATGTTTCCTCGTAAAATACATGTGAAAATCCCATTGTAGGAAAATTCCACTTAGGGTTAGTGTTAGATCACCATGAACTTGTAGAGCAAAGTGGACATAATAATAATAATAGTAGTAAAGTTGGAAGGGACCTTGGAGGTCATCTAGTCCAACCCCCTGCTCGGGCAGGAAACCCTACACCATTTCGGACAAATGGCTGTCCAGTCTCTTCTTAAAAACTTCCAGTGTTGGAGCATTTACTGCTTCTGGAGGCAAGCTGTTCCACTGATTAATTGTTCTCACTGTCAGGAAGTTTCTCCTTAGTTCTAGGTTGCTTCTCTCCTTGATTAGTTTCCACCCGTTGCTTCTTGTCCTGCCTTCAGGTGCTTTGGAAAATAGCTTAATTCCCTCTTCTTTATGGCAGCCCCTGAGATATTGGAATACTGCTATCATGTCCCCCCTTGTCCTTCTCTTCGTTAAACTAGACATACCCAATTCTCGCAACCGTTCCTTATATGTTTTAGCCTCCAGTCCCCTAATCATCTTTGTTGCTCTTCTCTGTACTCTTTCTAGAGTCTCAACATCTTTTTTACATCGTGGTGACCAAAACTGGATGCAGTATTCCAAGTGTGGCCTTACCAAGGCATTGAAGAGTGGTATTAATACTTCACGTGATATTGATTCTATCCCTCTGTTAATGCAGCCTAGCACTGTGTTGGCCTTTTTGGCAGCTGCCGCACACTGCTGGCTCATATTTAAGTGATTGTTTACTAGGACTCCGAGGTCCCTCTCACAGTTACTACTATTGAGCATGGTGCCACCTATCGCCAAAAAACTCAGAGTGCTTAGGTATGGTTAGGAGGGCATTTACTTCTCTAGTCTGCGCTATCTATGTTTCCTGGTAAAATACATGGGAAAATCCCATTATAGGAAAATTCCACTTAGGGTTAGGGTTAGGTCACCATGAACGTGTAGAGCAAAATGGACATCGCCAACAAGCCCGGAGTGCTTGGGTATGGTTAGGAGGGCACTGACTTCTCTAGCCTGCCCTATCTATGTTTTCTGGTAAAATACATGTGAAAATCCCATTGGAGGAAAATTGCACTTAGGGTTAGGGTTAGGTCACCATGAACGTGTAGAGCAAAATGGACATCGCCAACAAGCCCGGAGTGCTTGGGTATGGTTAGGAGGGCACTGACTTCTCTAGCCTGCCCTATCTATATTTCCTGGTAAAATACATGTGAAAATCCCACTGGAGGAAAATTCCACTTAGGATTAGGGTTAGGTCACCATGAACCCGTACATTTAGGCAAGAAAAACCAAATGCACAAGTACAGCATAGGTGGCACCATGCTCAATAGTAGTAACTGTGAGAGGGACCTCGGAGTCCTAGTAGACAATCACTTAAATATGAGCCAGCAGTGTGCTGCAGCTGCCAAAAAGGCCAACACAGTGCTAGGCTGCATTAACAGAGGGATAGAATCAAGATCACGTGAAGTATTAATACCACTCTTCAATGCCTTGGTAAGGCCACACTTGGAATACTGCATCCAGTTTTGGTCACCACGATGTAAAAAAGATGTTGAGACTCTAGAAAGAGTACAGAGAAGAGCAACAAAGATGATTAGGGGACTGGAGGCTAAAACATATAAGGAACGGTTGCGAGAATTGGGTATGTCTAGTTTAACGAAGAGAAGGACAAGGGGGGACATGATAGCAGTATTCCAATATCTCAGGGGCTGCCATAAAGAAGAGGGAATTAAGCTATTTTCCAAAGCACCTGAAGGCAGGACAAGAAGCAACGGGTGGAAACTAATCAAGGAGAGAAGCAACCTAGAACTAAGGAGAAACTTCCTGACAGTGAGAACAATTAATCAGTGGAACAGCTTGCCTCCAGAAGCAGTAAATGCTCCAACACTGGAAGTTTTTAAGAAGAGACTGGACAGCCATTTGTCCGAAATGGTGTAGGGTTTCCTGCCCGAGCAGGGGGTTGGACTAGATGACCTCCAAGGTCCCTTCCAACTTTACTACTATTACTATTACATCACCAACAATCTCGGAGTGTTTCTATATGGTTAGGGGGGCACTGACTTTTCTATCCTGTCCTATCGGTTTCCTGATTAAATACATGGGAAAATCCCATTGTAGGAAAATTCCACTTAGGGTTAGGGTTAGGAAACCATGAACTCATAGAGCAAAATTAATATCGCCAACAAACCCAGAGTGCTTGGATATGGTTAGGAGGGCACTGACTTTTCTAGCCTGCCCTCTCTATGTTTCCTGGTAAAATACATGTGAAAATCCCATTGTAGGAAAATTCCACTTAGAGTTAAAGTTAGGTTACCATGTACCTGTAGAGCAAAATTGACATTGCCAACAAACTCGGAGTGCTTGGGTATGGTTAGGAGGGCACTGACTTTTCTAGCCTGCCCTCTCTATGTTTCCTCGTAAAATACATGTGAAAATCCGATTGTAGGAAAATTCCACTTAGGGTTAAGGTTAGGTAACCATGAACTCATAGAGCAAAATTAATATCGCCAAAAAAACCGGAGTGCTTGGGTAAGATTAGGAGGGCACTGACCTTTCTAGGCTGGCCTCTCTGTTTCCTGGTAAAATACATGGGAAAATCCCATTGGAGGAAAATTGCAATTATGGTTAGGGTTAGGTCACCATGAACTCGTAGAGCAAAATGGACATCGCCAAAAAAACACGGAGTTCTTGGGTACGGTTAGGAGGGTATTTATTTTTCTAGGCTGCGCTATCGATGTTTCCTGGTAAAATAAAGGAGAAAATCCCATTATAGGAAAATTCAACTTAGGGTTAGGGTTAGGTTACAATGAACTCTTAGAGCAAAATGAATATCACCAACAAACCCGGAGTGCTTGGATATGGTTAGGAGGGCACTGACTTTTCTAGCCTGCCCTCTCCATGTTTCCTGGTAAAATACATGTGAAAATCCCATTGGAGGAAAATTCCACTTAGAGTTAAATTTAGGTCACCATGAACTTGTAGAGCAAAATGGACATCGCCAAAAAAACACGGAGTTCTTGGGTACGGTTAGGAGGGTATTTATTTTTCTAGGCTGCGCTATCTATGTTTCCTGGTAAAATAAAGGAGAAAATCCCATTATAGGAAAATTCAACTTAGGGTTAGGGTTAGGTTACAATGAACTCTTAGAGCAAAATGAATATCACCAACAAACCCGGAGTGCTTGGATATGGTTAAGAGGGCACTGACTATTCTAGCCTGCCCTCTCTACGTTTCCTTGTAAAATACATGTGAAAATCCCATTGGAGGAAAATTCCACTTAGGGTTAGGGTTAGGTCACCATGAACTTGTAGAGCCAAATGGACATTGCCAACAAACCCAGAGCGCTTGGGTATGGTTAGGAAGGCATTTACTTTTCTAGGCTGTGCTATCTATGTTTCCTCGTAAAATACATGTGAAAATCCCATTGGAGGAATATTCCACTTAGGGTTAGGGTTCGGTCACCATGAACCCGTACAGCAAAATGGACATCGCCAACAAACTCGGAGTGTTTCTGTATCGATAGGGGGGCACTGATTTTCTATCCTTCCCAATCTTTTTCCTGGTTAAATACATGGGAAAATGCCATTGTAGGAAAATTCCACTTAGGGTTAGGGTTAGGAAACCATGAACTCATACAGCAAAATGAATATCACCAGCAAACCCGGAGTGCTTGGATATGGTTAGGAGGGCACTGACTTTTCTAGCCTGCCCTCTCTATGTTTCCTGGTAAAATACATGTGAAAATCCCATTGGAGGAAAATTCCACTTAGAGTTAGTTAAAGTTAGGTCACCATGAACTTGTAGAGCAAAATGGACATCGCCAACAAACTTGGAGTGCTTGGGTATGGTTAAGAGGGCACTGACTTTTCTAGCCTGCCCTCTCTATGTTTCCTCGTAAAATACATGTGAAAATCCCATTGTAGGAAAATTCCACTTAGGGTTAGTGTTAGATCACCATGAACTTTTAGAGCAAAGTGGACATAATAATAATAATAGTAGTAAAGTTGGAAGGGACCTTGGAGGTCATCTAGTCCAACCCCCTGCTCGGGCAGGAAACCCTACACCATTTCGGACAAATGGCTGTCCAGTCTCTTCTTAAAAATTTCCAGTGTTGGAGCATTTACTGCTTCTGGAGGCAAGCTGTTCCACTGATTAATTGTTCTCACTGTCAGGAAGTTTCCCCTTAGTTCTAGGTTGCTTCTCTCCTTGATTAGTTTTCCTGGTGCTTGGGTATGGTTAGGAGGGCATTTACTTTTCTAGGCTGCGCTATCTATGTTTCCTGGTAAAATACATGTGAAAATCCCATTGGAGGAAAATTCCACTTAGAGTTAAAGTTAGGTCACCATGAACTTGTAGAGCAAAGTGGAAATCGCCAAAAAACTCAGAGTGCTTGGGTACGGTTAGGAGGGCATTTACTTTTCTATGCTGCGCTATCTATATTTCCTGGTAAAATACATGGGAAAATCCCATTATAGGAAAATTCCACTTAGGGTTAGGGTTAGGTCACCATGAACGTGTAGAGCAAAATGGAAATCGCCAACAAGCCCGGAGTGCTTGTCTATGGTTAGGAGGGCATTTACTTTTCTAGGCTGCGCTATCTATGTTTCCTGGTAAAATACATGGGAAAATCCCATTGGAGGAAAATTCCACTTAAGGTTAGTGTTAGGTCACCATGAACCCCTACAGCAAAAAGGACATCACCAACAAATTCGGAGTGTTTCTATATGGTTAGGGGGGCACTGACTTTTCTATCCTGTCCTATCTGTTTCCTGGTTAAATACATGGGAAAATCCCATTATAGGAAAATTCCACTTAGGGTTAGGGTTAGCTCACCATGAACTCGTAGAGCAAAATGGACATCGCCAACAAACACGGAGTGCTTGGGTACGGTTAGGAGGGTATTTATTTTTCTAGGCTGCGCTATCTATGTATCCTGGTAAAATAAAGGGGAAAATCCCATTATAGGAAAATTCCACTTAGGGTTAGGGTTAGGTTACCATGAACTCGTAGAGCAAAATGAATATCGCCAACAAATCCAGAGTGCTTGGATATGGTTAGGAGGGCACTGACCTTTCTAGCCTGCCCTCTCTTTGTTTCCTGGTTAAATACATGGGAAAATCCCATTGTAGGAAAATTCGACTTAGGGTTAGGGTTAGGTAACCATGAACTTGTAGAGCAAAATGAATATCGCCAGCAAACCCCGAGTGATTGGGTATGGTTAGGAGGGCACTGACTTTTCTATGCTGCGCTATCTATGTTTCCTGGTAAAATACGTGGGAAAATCCCATTATAGGAAAATTCGACTTAGGGTTAGGGTTAGGTCACCATGAACTTGTAGAGCAAAATGGACATCGCCAACAAACCCGGAGTGCTTGGCTATGGTTAGGAGGGCATTTACTTTTCTAGGCTGCGCTATCTATGTTTCCTGGTAAAATACATGGGAAAATCCCATTGGAGGAAAATTCCACTTAAGGTTAGTGTTAGGTCATCATGAACCCCTACAGCAAAAAGGACATCACCAACAAACTCGGAGTGTTCCTGTATCGATAGGGGGGCACTGATTTTCTATCCTTCCCAATCTTTTTCCTGGTTAAATACATGGGAAAATGCCATTGTAGGAAAATTCCACTTAGGGTTAGGGTTAGGAAACCATGAACTCATACAGCAAAATGAATATCACCAGCAAACCCGGAGTGCTTGGATATGGTTAGGAGGGCACTGACTTTTCTAGCCTGCCCTCTCTATGTTTCCTGGTAAAATACATGTGAAAATCCCATTGGAGGAAAATTCCACTTAGAGTTAAAGTTAGGTCACCATGAACTTGTAGAGCAAAATGGACATCGCCAACAAACTCAGAGTGCTTGGGTATGGTTAAGAGGGCACTGACTTTTCTAGCCTGCCCTCTCTATGTTTCCTCGTAAAATACATGTGAAAATCCCATTGTTTGAAAATTCCACTTAGGGTTAGTGTTAGATCACCATGAACCTGTAGAGCAAAATGGACATCACCAACAAACCCGGAGTGCTTGGACATGGTTAGGAGGGCACTGACTTTTCTAGCCTGCCCTCTCTATGTTTCCTGGTAAAATACATGTGAAAATCCCATTGGAGGAAAATTCCACTTAGAGTTAAAGTTAGGTCACCATGAACTTGTAGAGCAAAATGGACATAGCCAACAAACTTGGAGTGCTTGGGTATGGTTAAGAGGGCACTGACTATTCTAGCCTGCCCTCTCTATGTTTCCTCGTAAAATACATGTGAAAATCCCATTGTAGGAAAATTCCAATTAGGGTTAGTGTTAGATCACCATGAACCTGTAGAGCAAAATGGACATCACCAACAAACCCGGAGTGCTTGGCTATGGTTAGGAGGGCATTTACTTTTCTAGGCTGCACTATCTATGTTTCCTGGTAAAATACATGGGAAAATTGCATTGGAGGAAAATTCCACTTAGGGTTAGGTCAACATGAACCCGTACAGAAAAATAGACATCACCAACAAACCCGGAGTGCTTGCGTATGGTTAGGAGGGAACTGACTTTTCTAGGCTGCACTTTTTATGTTTCCTGGTAAAATACATGGGAAAATCCCATTGTAGGAAAATTCCACTTAGGGTTAGGGTTAGGTAAACATGAAGTCGTAGAGCAAAATGGATATCGCCAACAAACTCGGGATACATGGGTATGGTTAGGAGGGCATTTAGTTTTCTAGGCTGCCCTCTATGTTTCCTGGTAAAATACATGTGAAAATCCCATTGTATGAAAATTCCACTTAGAGTTAAAGTTAGGTCACCATGAACTTGTAGAGCAAAATGGACATCGCCAACAAACTTGGAGTGCTTGGGTATGGTTAAGAGGGCACTGACTTTTCTAGCCTGCCCTCTCTATGTTTCCTCGTAAAATACATGTGAAAATCCCATTGTAGGAAAATTCCACTTAGGGTTAGTGTTAGATCACCATGAACTTGTAGAGCAAAGTGGACATAATAATAATAATAGTAGTAAAGTTGGAAGGGACCTTGGAGGTCATCTAGTCCAACCCCCTGCTCGGGCAGGAAACCCTACACCATTTCGGACAATGGCTGTCCAGTCTCTTCTTAAAAACTTCCAGTGTTGGAGCATTTACTGCTTCTGGAGGCAAGCTGTTCCACTGATTAATTGTTCTCACTGTCAGGAAGTTTCTCCTTAGTTCTAGGTTGCTTCTCTCCTTGATTAGTTTCCACCCGTTGCTTCTTGTCCTGCCTTCAGGTGCTTTGGAAAATAGCTTAATTCCCTCTTCTTTATGGCAGCCCCTGAGATATTGGAATACTGCTATCATGTCCCCCCTTGTCCTTCTCTTCGTTAAACTAGACATACCCAATTCTAGCAACCGTTCCTTATATGTTTTAGCCTCCAGTCCCCTAATCATCTTTGTTGCTCTTCTCTGTACTCTTTCTAGAGTCTCAACATCTTTTTTACATCGTGGTGACCAAAACTGGATGCAGTATTCCAAGTGTGGCCTTACCAAGGCATTGAAGAGTGGTATTAATACTTCACGTGATATTGATTCTATCCCTCTGTTAATGCAGCCTAGCACTGTGTTGGCCTTTTTGGCAGCTGCCGCACACTGCTGGCTCATATTTAAGTGATTGTTTACTAGGACTCCGAGGTCCCTCTCACAGTTACTACTATTGAGCATGGTGCCACCTATCGCCAAAAAACTCAGAGTGCTTAGGTATGGTTAGGAGGGCATTTACTTCTCTAGTCTGCGCTATCTATGTTTCCTGGTAAAATACATGGGAAAATCCCATTATAGGAAAATTCCACTTAGGGTTAGGGTTAGGTCACCATGAACGTGTAGAGCAAAATGGACATCGCCAACAAGCCCGGAGTGCTTGGGTATGGTTAGGAGGGCACTGACTTCTCTAGCCTGCCCTATCTATGTTTTCTGGTAAAATACATGTGAAAATCCCATTGGAGGAAAATTGCACTTAGGGTTAGGGTTAGGTCACCATGAACGTGTAGAGCAAAATGGACATCGCCAACAAACACGGAGTGCTTGGGTATGGTTAGGAGGGCATTTACTTTTCTAGGCTGCACTATCTATATTTCCTGGTAAAATACATGTGAAAATCCCACTGGAGGAAAATTCCACTTAGGATTAGGGTTAGGTCACCATGAACCCGTACAGCAAAAAGGACATCACCAACAATCTCGGAGTGTTTCTATATGGTTAGGGGGGCACTGACTTTTCTATCCTGTCCTATCGGTTTCCTGATTAAATACATGGGAAAATCCCATTGTAGGAAAATTCCACTTAGGGTTAGGGTTAGGAAACCATGAACTCATAGAGCAAAATTAATATCGCCAACAAACCCAGAGTGCTTGGATATGGTTAGGAGGGCCCTGACTTTTCTAGCCTGCCCTCTCTATGTTTCCTGGTAAAATACATGTGAAAATCCCATTGGAGGAAAATTCCACTTAGAGTTAAAGTTAGGTTACCATGAACCTGTAGAGCAAAATTGACATTGCCAACAAACTCGGAGTGCTTGGGTATGGTTAGGAGGGCACTGACTTTTCTAGCCTGCCCTCTCTATGTTCCTCGTAAAATACATGTGAAAATCCGATTGTAGGAAAATTCCACTTAGGGTTAAGGTTAGGTAACCATGAACTCATAGAGCAAAATTAATATCGCCAAAAAAACCGGAGTGCTTGGGTAAGATTAGGAGGGCACTGACCTTTCTAGGCTGGCCTCTCTGTTTCCTGGTAAAATACATGGGAAAATCCCATTGGAGGAAAATTGCAATTATGGTTAGGGTTAGGTCACCATGAACTCGTAGAGCAAAATGGACATCGCCAACAAACACGGAGTTCTTGGGTACGGTTAGGAGGGTATTTATTTTTCTAGGCTGCGCTATCTATGTTTCCTGGTAAAATAAAGGAGAAAATCCCATTATAGGAAAATTCAACTTAGGGTTAGGGTTAGGTTACAATGAACTCTTAGAGCAAAATGAATATCACCAACAAACCCGGAGTGCTTGGATATGGTTAAGAGGGCACTGACTTTTCTAGATGCCCTCTTATTTTTCCTGGTAAAATACATGTGAAAATCCCATTGGAGGAAAATTCCACTTAGAGTTAAATTTAGGTCACCATGAACTTGTAGAGCAAAGTGGACCTCGCCAAAAAACTCAGAGTGCTTAGGTATGGTTAGGAGGGCATTTACTTTTCTAGGCTGCGCTATCTGTTTCCTGGAAAAATAACAGGGAAAATCCCATTATAGGAAAATTCCACTTAGGGTTAGGGTTAGGTTACCATGAACTCGTAGAGCAAAATGAATATCGCCAAGAAACCCGGAGTGCTTGGGTACGGTTAGGAGGGTAGTTAATTTTCCAGGCTGCGCTATCTATGTTTTCTGGTAAAATACA
Source organism: Crotalus tigris (assembly GCF_016545835.1). NCBI lineage: Eukaryota > Metazoa > Chordata > Lepidosauria > Squamata > Viperidae > Crotalus > Crotalus tigris. The sequence continues at coordinate 20,006 of NW_024098551.1, read as the reverse complement.
TATGAAAATCCCACTATAGGCAAATTCCACTTAGGGTTAGGGTTAGGTTAAGATGATATCGTAGAACAAAATGAATATTGCCAACAAACACGAAATGATTGGGTATGGTTAGGAGGGCACTGATTTTTCCAACCTGCCCTCTCTATGTTTCCTGGTAAAATACATGGGAAAATCCCATTATAGGAAAATTCCACTTAGGGTTAGGGTTAGGTCACCATGAACGTGTAGAGCAAAATGGACATCGCCAACAAGCCCGGAGTGCTTGGGTATGGTTAGGAGGGCACTGACTTCTCTAGCCTGCCCTATCTATGTTTTCTGGTAAAATACATGTGAAAATCCCATTGGAGGAAAATTCCACTTATGGTTAGGGTTAGGTCACCATGAACGTGTAGAGCAAAATGGACATCGCCAACAAACACGGAGTGCTTGGGTATGGTTAGGAGGGCATTTACTTTTCTAGGCTGCACTATCTATATTTCCTGGTAAAATACATGTGAAAATCCCACTGGAGGAAAATTCCACTTAGGATTAGGGTTAGGTCACCATGAACCCGTACAGCAAAAAGGACATCACCAACAATCTCGGAGTGTTTCTATATGGTTAGGGGGGCACTGACTTTTCTATCCTGTCCTATCGGTTTCCTGATTAAATACATGGGAAAATCCCATTGTAGGAAAATTCCACTTAGGGTTAGGGTTAGGAAACCATGAACTCATAGAGCAAAATTAATATCGCCAACAAACCCAGAGTGCTTGGGTACGGTTAGGAGGGTATTGATTTTTCTAGGCTGCGCTATCTATGTTTCCTGGTAAAATAAAGGGGAAAATCCCATTATAGGAAAATTCCACTTAGGGTTAGTGTTAGGTTACCATGAACTCGTAGAGCAAAATGAATATCACCAACAAACCCGGAGTGCTTGGATATGGTTAGGAGGGCACTGACTTTTCTAGCCTGCCCTCTCTATGATTCCTGGTTAAATACATGGGAAAATCCCATTGGAGGAAAATTCCATTTAGGGTTTGGGTTAGGTCACCATGAACTTGTAGAGCAAAATGGACATCGCCAATAAGCCTCGAGTGCTTGGGTATGACTAGGAGGACACTGACGTTTCTAGGCTGGCCTCTCTGTTTTCTGGTAAAATACATGGGGAAATCCCATTGGAGAAAAATTCCACTTATGGTTAGGGTTAGGTCACCATGAACTCGGAGAGAAAAATGGACATCCCCAACAAACACGGAGTTCTTGGGTATGGTTAGGAGGGTATTTATTTTTCTAGGCTGCGCTATCTATGTTTCCTGGAAAAATAACGATGAAAATCCCATTATAGTAAAATTCCACTTAGGGTTAGGGTTAGGTCACCATGAACGTGTAGAGCAAAATGGACATCGCCAACAAGCCCGGAGTGCTTGGGTATGGTTAGGAGGGCACTGATTTTTCTAGCCTGCCCTATGTTTCCTGATAAAATACATGGGAAAAACCCATTGTAGGAAAATTTCATTTAGGGTTAGGGTTAGGTCACCATGAACCTGTAGAGCAAAATGGACATCACCAATAAGTCCGGAGTGCTTGGGTACGGTTAGGAGGGTAGTTATTTTTCTAAGCGGCGCTATCTATGTTTTCTGGTAAAATACATGTGAAAATCCCATTGGAAGAAAATTCCACTTAGGCTTAGGTTTAGGTCACCATGAACTTGTAGAGGAAAATGGACATTGCCAACAAACTCGGAGTGCTTGGTACGGTTAGGAGGGTATTTACTTTTCTAGGCTGTGCTATCTATGTTTCCTGGTGAAATAAATGGGAAAATCCCATTATAGGAAAATTCCACTTAGGGTTAGGGTTTGGTTAAGATGAACGCGTAGAACAAAATGAATATCGCCAACAAACACGAAATGCATGGGTATGGTTAGGAGGGCACTGACTTTTCTAGCCCCCCCTCTCTATGTTTCCTGGTTGAATGCATGGGAAAATCCCATTGTAGGAAAATTCTACTTAGGGTTAGGGTTAGGTCACCATGAACCTGTAGAGCAAAATAGACATCGCCAATAAGTCCGGAGTGCTTGGGTACGGTTAGGAGGGCACTGACTTTTCTAGCCTACCCTATGTTTCCTGGTAAAATACATGTGAAAATCCCATTGAAGGAAAATTCCATTTAGGGTTAGGGTTAGGTCACCATGAACCTGTAAAATACCCATGTATTTTACCAGGAAACATAGATAGGGCAGGGTGGAAAAGTCAGTGCCCTCCTAACCATACCCAAGTAGCCCGGGTTTTTTGTCAATATCCATTTTGCATGATGAGTTCATGGTAATCTAACCCTAACCTCACGTGGAATTTTCCTCCAATGGGATTTTCCCGTGTATTTTACCAGGAAACCTAGATTGGGCAAGCTAGAAAGTTCAGTGCCCTCCTAACCATACCCAAGCACTCTGAGTTTGTTGGCGATGTTCATTTGGCTCTACGGGTTCATTTTGACCTAACCCTAACCCTAAGTGGAATTTTCCTACAATGGGATTTTCCCATGTATTTTACCAGGAAAGATAGATAGGGGCGGCTAGAAAAGTCAGTGCCCTCCTAACCAGGCCCAAGAATTACGAGTTTGTTGGCGATGTCCATTTTGCTCTACGAGTTCATTGTGATCTAACCCTAACCCAACGTAGAATTTTCCTCCAATGGAATTTTCCCATGTATTTTACCAGGAAAGAAGAGATAGGGGCGGCTAGAAAAGTCAGTGCCCTCCTAACCAGGCCCAAGAACTCCGAGTTTGTTGGCGATGTCCATTTTGCTCTACGACTTCATGTTTACCTAACCCTAACCCTAAGTGGAATTTTCCTACAATGGGATTTTCCCATGTATTTTACAAGGAAACATAGATAGTGCAGCCTAGAAAAGTCAGTTCCCTTCTAACCATACGCAAACACTCCGGGTTTGTTGATGATGTCTATTTTTCTGTACGGGTTCATGGTGACCTAACTCTAAGTGGAATTTTCCTCCAATGGGATTTTCCCATATATTTTACCAGGAAACATAGATAGTACAGCCTAGAAAAGTAAATGCCCTCCTAACCATACCCAAGTATCCCGAGTTTGTTGGCGATGTCCATTTTGCTCTACGAGTTCATTGTGATGTAACCCTAACCCTACGTAGAATTTTCCTCCAATGTAATTATCCCATATATTTTACCAGGAAAGATAGATAGGGGCGGCTAGAAAGCTCAGTGCCCTCCTAACCATACCCAAGCACTCTGAGTTTGTTGGCGATGTTCATTTTGCTCTACGGGTTCATTTTGACCTAACCCTAACCCTAAGTGGAATTTTCCTACAATGGGATTTTCCCATGTATTTTACCAGGAAACATAGATAGGGCAGGTTAGAAAAATCAGTTGCATTCTAACAATACCCAAGCACTCCGAGTTTGTTGGCGATGTCTATTTTTTTGTACGGGTTAATGGTGACCTAACCCTAAGTGGAATTTTCCTGCAATGGGATTTTCCCATGTATTTTACCAGGAAACATAGATAGCGCAGCCTAGAAAATTAATTGCCCTCCTAACCATACCCAAGCATCCCGGGTTTGTTGGCGATATCCATTTTGCTCTACGACTTCATGTTTACCTAACCCTAACCCTACGTGGAATTTTCCTCCATTGGGATTTTCCCATGTATTTTAGCAGGAAACATAGATAACGCAGCCTAGAAAAGTAAATGCCCTCCTAACCATACCCAAGCACTGCGGTTTTTTGGCAATATCCATTTTGCTAGATGAGCTCATGGTAATCTAACCCTAACCTCACGTGGAATTTTCCTCCAATGGGATTTTCCAATGTATTTGACCAGGAAACATCGATTGGGCAAGCTAGAAAGCTCAGTGCCCTCCTAACCATACGCAAGCACTGCGGGTTTTTTGGCAATATCCATTTTGCACTACGGGTTCATGGTAATCTAACCCTAACCTCACGTTCAATTTTCCTCCAATGGAATTTTCCCATGTATTTTACCAGGAAACATAGATAGCGCAGCCTAGAAAAATAAACACCCTCCTAACCATACCCAAGTATCCCGAGTTTGTTGGCGATATCCATTTTGCTCTATGACTTCATGTTTACCTAACCCTAACCCTAAATGGAATTTTCCTACAATGGGATTTTCCCATGTATTTTACCAGGAAACATAGATAGTGCAGCCTAGAAAAGTCAGTTCCCTCCTAACCATACGCAAGCACTCCGAGTTTGTTGGTGATGTCTATTTTTCTGTTCGGGTTCATGGTGACCTAGCCCTAAGTGGAATTTTCCTCCAATGGGATTTTCCCATGTATTTTATCAGGAAACATAGATAGTGCCGCCGAGAAAAGTAAATGCCCTCCTAACCATAGCCAAGCACTCCGGGTTTGTTGGTGATGTCCATTTTGCTCTACAAATTCATGGTGACCTAACCCTAACCCTAAGTGGAATTTTCCTCCAATGGGATTTTCCCATGTATTTTACCAGGAAACATAGATAGGGCATGTTAGAAAAGTAAGGGCCCTCCTAAACATACCCAAGCAGTCCGAGTTTGTTGGCGATGTCTATTTTTTTGTACGGGTTAATGGTGACCTAACCCTAAGTGGAATTTTCCTGGAATGGGATTTTCCCATGTATTTTACCAGGAAACATAGATAGCGCAGCCTAGAAAACTAAATGCCCTACTAACCATACCCAAGTATCCCGGGTTTGTTGGCGATATCCATTTTGCTCTACGACTTCATGTTTACCTAACCCTAACCCTACGAGGAATTTTCCTACAATGGGATTTTCCCATGTATTTTACCAGGAAACATAGATAGCGCAGCCTGGAAAATTAAATGCCCTACTAACAATACCCAAGTATCCTGACTTTGTTGGCGATATCCATTTTGCTCTACGACTTCATGTTTACCTAACCCAAACCCTAAGTGGAATTTTCCTCCAATGGCATTTTTCGATTTATTTTACCAGGAAACATACGTAGGGCAGGTTAGAAAAGTAAGTGCCCTCCTAACCATACCCAAGCACTCCGAGTTTGTTGGCGATGTCTATTTTTTTCTACGGGTTAATGGTGACCCAACCCTAACCCTAAGTGGAATTTTCCTGCAATGGGATTTTCCCATGTATTTTACCAGGAAACGTAGATAGCGTAGCCTAGAAAAGTAAATGCCCTCCTAACCATACCCAAGTATCCCGAGTTTGTTGGCAATATCCATTTTGCTAAACGGCTTCATGTTTACCTAACCCTAACCCTAAGTGGAATTTTCCTACAATGGGATTTTCCCATGTATTTTACCAGGAAACATAGATAGTGCAGCCTAGAAAAGTCAGTTCCCTCCTAACCATACGCAAGCACTCCGAGTTTGTTGGTGATGTCTATTTTTCTGTTCGGGTTCATGGTGACCTAGCCCTAAGTGGAATTTTCCTCCAATGGGATTTTCCCATGTATTTTATCAGGAAACATAGATAGTGCCGCCGAGAAAAGTAAATGCCCTCCTAACCATAGCCAAGCACTCCGGGTTTGTTGGTGATGTCCATTTTGCTCTACAAATTCATGGTGACCTAACCCTAACCCTAAGTGGAATTTTCCTCCAATGGGATTTTCCCATGTATTTTACCAGGAAACATAGATAGGGCATGTTAGAAAAGTAAGGGCCCTCCTAAACATACCCAAGCAGTCCGAGTTTGTTGGCGATGTCTATTTTTTTGTACGGGTTAATGGTGACCTAACCCTAAGTGGAATTTTCCTGGAATGGGATTTTCCCATGTATTTTACCAGGAAACATAGATAGCGCAGCCTAGAAAACTAAATGCCCTACTAACCATACCCAAGTATCCCGGGTTTGTTGGCGATATCCATTTTGCTCTACGACTTCATGTTTACCTAACCCTAACCCTACGAGGAATTTTCCTACAATGGGATTTTCCCATGTATTTTACCAGGAAACATAGATAGCGCAGCCTGGAAAATTAAATGCCCTACTAACAATACCCAAGTATCCCGACTTTGTTGGCGATATCCATTTTGCTCTACGACTTCATGTTTACCTAACCCAAACCCTAAGTGGAATTTTCCTCCAATGGCATTTTTCGATTTATTTTACCAGGAAACATACGTAGGGCAGGTTAGAAAAGTAAGTGCCCTCCTAACCATACCCAAGCACTCCGAGTTTGTTGGCGATGTCTATTTTTTTCTACGGGTTAATGGTGACCTAACCCTAACCCTAAGTGGAATTTTCCTGCAATGGGATTTTCCCATGTATTTTACCAGGAAACGTAGATAGCGTAGCCTAGAAAAGTAAATGCCCTCCTAACCATACCCAAGTATCCCGAGTTTGTTGGCGATATCCATTTTGCTCTACGACTTCATGTTTACCTAACCCTAACCCTAAATGGAATTTTCCTACAATGGGATTTTCCCATGTATTTTACCAGGAAACATAGATAGTGCAGCCTAGAAAAGTCAGTTCCCTCCTAACCATACGCAAGCACTCCGGGTTTGTTGGTGATGTCTATTTTTTTGTACGAGTTAATGGTGACCTAACCCTAAGTGGAATTTTCCTGCAATGGGATTTTCCCATGTATTTTACAAGGAAACATAGATTGAACAAGCTAGAAAGCTCAGTGCCCTCCTAACCATACCCGAGCACTCTGAGTTTGTTGGCGATGTTCATTTTGCTCTACGGGTTCATTTTGACCTAACCCTAACCCTAAGTGGAATTTTCCTACAATGGGATTTTCCTATGTATTTTACCAGGAAAGATAGATAGGGGTGGCTAGAAAAGTCAGTGCCCTCCTAAACATGCCCAAGAACTCTGCGTTTGTTGGAGATGTCCATTTTGCTATACGAGTTCATGGTGATCTAACCCTAACCCTACGTAGAATTTTCCTCCAATGGAATTTTCCCATGTATTTTACCAGGAAATATAGATAGTGCAGCCTAGAACGGTAAATGCCCTCCTAACCATACCCAAGTATCCCGAGTTTTTTGGCAATGTCCATTTTGCTCTACAAGTTCATGTTGACCTAACCCTAACCCTAAGTGGAATTTTCCTCCAATGGGATTTTCCCATGTATTTTAGCAGGAAACATAGATAACACAGCCTAGAAAAGTAAATGCCTTCCTAACCATACCCAAGCACTGCGGTTTTTTGGCAATATCCATTTTGCTAGATGAGTTCATGGTAATCTAACCCTAACCTCACGTGGAATTTTCCTCCAATGGGATTTTCCCATGTATTTGACCAGGAAATATAGATTGGGCAAGCTAGAAAGCTCAGTGCCCTCCTAACCATACGCAAGCACTGCGAGTTTTTTGGCAATATCCATTTTGCTCTCTGAGTTCATGGTGACCTAACCCTAAACCTAAGTGGAATTTTCCTCCAATGGGATTTTCCCACGTATTTTACTAGGAAACAGAGATAGGTCTAACTAGAAAGGTCAGTGCCTTCCTGACCATACCCAAGCACTGCGAGTTTTTTGGCAATATCCACTTTTCACTACGGGTTCATGGTAACCTAACCCTAACCTCACGTGGAATTTTCCTCCAATGGAATTTTCCCATGTATTTTACCAGGAAACATAGATAGCGCAGCCTAGAAAAGTAAACACCCTCCTAACCATACCCAAGTATCCCGAGTTTGTTGGCGATATCCATTTTGCTCTACGACTTCATGTTTACCTAACCCTAACCCTAACCTGGTAAAATACATTGGGCCCTCCTAACCAGGCCCAAGAACTTCATGTTTACCTAACCCTAACCCTAAGTGGAATTTTCCTCCAATGGGATTTTCCCATGTATTTTACCAGGAAACATAGATACCGCAGCCTAGAAAAGTAAATGCCCTCCAAACCATACCCAAGCACTCCGGGTTTTTTGGCAATGTCCATTTTGCTCTACAAGTTCATGTTGACCTAACCCTAACCCTAAGTGGAATTTTCCTCCAATGGGATTTTCCTATGTATTTTAGCAGGAAACATAGATAACGCAGCCTAGAAAAGTAAATGCCCTCCTAATCATACCCAAGCACTGCGGTTTTTTGGCAATATCCATTTTGCTAGATGAGTTCATGGTAATCAAACCCTAACATCACGTGGAATTTTCCTCCAATGGGATTTTCCCATGTATTTGACCAGGAAACATAGATAGTGCAGCCTAGAAAAGTAAATGCCCTCCGAACCATACCCAGGTAGCCCGTGTTTTTTGTCAATATCAATTTTGCTCGATGAATTCATGGTAATCTAACCCTAACCTCACGTGGAATTTTCCTACAATGGGATTTTCCCGTGTATTTTACCAGGAAACCTAGATTGGGCAAGCTAGAAAGCTCAGTGCCCTCCTAACCATACCCAAGCACTCTGAGTTTGTTGGCGATGTTCATTTTGCCCTACGGGTTCATTTTGACCTAACCCTAACCCTAAGTGGAATTTTCCTACAATGGGATTTTCCCATGTATTTTACCAGGACAGATAGATAGGGGCGGCTAGAAAAGTCAGTACCCTCCTAACCATGCCCAAGAACTCCGAGTTTGTTGGCGATGTCCATTTTGCTCTACGGGTTCATTGTGATCTAACCCTAACCCTACGTAGAATTTTCCTCCAATGGAATTTTACCATGTATTTTACCAGGAAAGCTAGATAGGGGCGGCTAGAAAAGTCAGTGCCCTCCTAACCAGGCCCAAGAACTCCGAGTTTGTTGGCGATGTCCATTTTGCTCTACGACTTCATGTTTACCTAACCCTAACCCTAAGTGGAATTTTCCTACAATGCGATTTTCCCATGTATTTTACAAGGAAACATAGATAGTGCAGCCTAGAAAAGTCAGTTCCCTCCTAACCATACGCAAACACTCTGGGTTTGTTGGTGATGTCTATTTTTCTGTACGGGTTCATGGTGACCTAACCCTAAGTGGAATTTTCCTCCAATGGGATTTTACCATATATTTTACCAGGAAACATAGATAGTGCAGCCTAGAAAAGTAAATGCCCTCCTAACCATACCCAAGTATCCCGAGTTTGTTGGCGATATCCATTTTGCTAAACGACTTCATGTTTACCTAACCCTAACCCTAAGTGGAATTTTCCTACAATCGGATTTTCCCATGTATTTTACAAGGAAACATAGATAGCGCAGCCTAGAAAAGTAAATGCCCTCCTAACAATACCCAAGTATCCCGACTTTGTTGGCGATATCCATTTTGCTCTATGACTTCATGTTTACCTAACCCAAACCCTAAGTGGAATTTTCCTCCAATGGGATTTTCCGATTTATTTTACCAGGAAACATAGTTAGCGCAGCCTAGAAAAGTAAATGCCCATCTAACCATACCCAAGTATCCCGAGTTTGTTGGCAATATCCATTTTGCTCTACGGCTTCATGTTTAACTAACCCTAACCCTAAGTGGAATTTTCCTACAATGGGATTTTCCCATGTATTTTACCAGGAAACATAGATAGGGAAGGTTAGAAAAGTCAGTTATTTATTTATTTATTTATTTATGAGACTTATATACCGCTTTAAGTGCAAGCACTCTCTAAGCGGTGTACACCATTAAGCAATGTATATACATATTTACATTGCCCGCAACAATCTGGGTCCTCATTTTACCTACCTCGGAAGGATGGAAGGCTGAGTCAAACTTGAGCCGGTGAGATTTGAACCGCTGACCTGCTGAACACAGTCAGCTAAAGTGGCCTGCAGTACTGCACTCTAACTGCTGCGCCACTCTCGGCTCTTATTGGTGATGTCCATTTTGCTCTACAAATTCATGGTGACGTAACCCTAACCTACGTGGAATTTTCCTCCAATGGAATTTTCCTATGTATGTTTCCTGGAAACATAGCGCAGCCTAGAAAAGTAAATGCCCTCCTAACCATACCCAAGCACTCCGAGTTTGTTAGCAATGTCTATTTTTTTCTGCGGGATAATGGTGACCTAACCCTAAGTGGAATTTTCCTGCAATGGGATTTTCCCATGTATTTACCAGGAAACATAGATAGCGCAGCCTAGAAAAGTAAACACCCTCCTAACCATACCCAAGTATCCCGAGTTTGTTGGCGATATCCATTTTGCTCTACGACTTCATGTTTACCTAACCCTAACCCTAACCTGGTAAAATACATTGGGCCCTCCTAACCAGGCCCAAGAACTTCATGTTTACCTAACCCTAACCCTAAGTGGAATTTTCCTCCAATGGGATTTTCCTATGTATTTTAGCAGGAAACATAGATAACGCAGCCTAGAAAAGTAAATGCCCTCCTAATCATACCCAAGCACTGCGGTTTTTTGGCAATATCCATTTTGCTAGATGAGTTCATGGTAATCAAACCCTAACATCACGTGGAATTTTCCTCCAATGGGATTTTCCCATGTATTTGACCAGGAAACATAGATAGTGCAGCCTAGAAAAGTAAATGCCCTCCTAACCATAGCCAAGCACTCCAGGTTTGTTGGTGATGTCCATTTTGCTCTACAAATTCATGGTGACCTAACCCGAACCCTACGTGGAATTTTCCTCCAATGGAATTTTCCTATGTATGTTTCCTGGAAACATAGATGGCGCAGCCTAGAAAAGTAAATGCCCTCCTAACGATACCCAAGTATCCCGAGTTTGTTGGCAATATCCATTTTGCTAAACGGCTTCATGTTTACCTAACCCTAACCCTAAGTGGACTTTTCCTAAAATGGGATTTTCCCATGTATTTTACCAGGAAAAATAGATAGGGCAGGTTAGAAAAGTCAGTTCCCTCCTAACCGTACCCAAGCACTCCGAGTTTGTTGGCAATGTCTATTTTTTTGTACGGGATAATGGTGACCTAACCCTAAGTGGAATTTTCCTGGAATGGGATTTTCCCATGTATTTTACCAGGAAACATAGATAGCGCAGCCTAGAAAAGTAAATGCCCTCCTAACCATACCCAAGTATCCCGGGTTTGTTGGCGATATCCATTTTGCTCTACGACTTCAAGTTTACCTAACACCAAACCCTAAGTGGAATTTTCCTCCAATGGTTTTTTCCGATGTATTTTACAAGGAAACACAGATAGCACAGCCTAGAAAAGTAAATGCCCTCCGAACCATACCCAGGTAGCCCGTGTTTTTTGTCAATATCAATTTTGCTCGATGAATTCATGGTAATCTAACCCTAACCTCACGTGGAATTTTCCTCCAATGGGATTTTCCCGTGTATTTTACCAGGAAACCTAGATTGGGCAAGCTAGAAAGCTCAGTGCCCTCCTAACCATACCCAAGCACTCTGAGTTTGTTGGCGATGTTCATTTTGCTCTACGGGTTCATTTTGACCTAACCCTAACTGGAATTTTCCTACAATGGGATTTTCCCATGTATTTACCAGGACAGATAGATAGGGGCGGCTAGAAAAGTCAGTACCCTCCTAACCATGCCCAAGAACTCCGAGTTTGTTGGCGATGTCCATTTTGCTCTACGAGTTCATTGTGATCTAACCCTAACCCTACGTAGAATTTTCCTCCAATGGAATTTTCCCATGTATTTTACCAGGAAAGCTAGATAGGGGCGGCTAGAAAAGTCAGTGCCCTCCTAACCAGGCCCAAGAACTCCGAGTTTGTTGGCGATGTCCATTTTGCTCTACGACTTCATGTTTACCTAACCCTAACCCTAAGTGGAATTTTCCTACAATGAGAAGTTCCCATGTATTTTACAAGGAAACATAGATAGTGCAGCCTAGAAAAGTCAGTTCCCTCCTAACCATACGCAAACACTCTGGGTTTGTTGGTGATGTCTATTTTTCTGTACGGGTTCATGGTGACCTAACCCTAAGTGGAATTTTCCTCCAATGGGATTTTACCATATATTTTACCAGGAAACATAGATAGTGCAGCCTAGAAAAGTAAATGCCCTCCTAACCGTACCCAAGTATCCCGCGTTTGTTGGCGATATCCATTTTGCTAAACGACTTCATGTTTACCTAACCCTAACCCTAAGTGGAATTTTCCTACAATCGGATTTTCCCATGTATTTTGCCTGGAAACATAGATAGCGCAGCCTAGAAAAGTAAATGCCCTCCTAACCATACCCAAGTATCCCGAGTTTGTTGGCGATGTCCATTTTGCTCTACGAGTTCATTGTGATCTAACCCTAACCCTACGTAGAATTTTCCTCCAATGGAATTTTCCCATGTATTTTACCAGGAAAGATAGATAGGGGCGGCTAGAAAAGTCAGTGCCCTCCTAACCAGGCCCAAGAACTCCGAGTTTGTTGGCAATGTCCATTTTGCTCTACGACTTCATGTTTACCTAACCCTAACCCTAAGTGGAATTTTCCTACAATCGGATTTTCCCATGTATTTTACAAGGAAACATAGATAGCGCAGACTAGAAAAGTAAATGCCCTCCTAACAATACCCAAGTATCCCGACTTTGTTGGCGATATCCATTTTGCTCTATGACTTCATGTTTACCTAACCCAAACCCTAAGTGGAATTTTCCTCCAATGGGATTTTCCGATTTATTTTACCAGGAAACATAGTTAGCGCAGCCTAGAAAAGTAAATGCCCACCTAACCATACCCAAGTATCCCGAGTTTGTTGGCAATATCCATTTTGCTCTACGGCTTCATGTTTAACTAACCCTAACCCTAAGTGGAATTTTCCTACAATGGGATTTTCCCATGTATTTTACCAGGAAACATAGATAGGGCAGGTTAGAAAAGTCAGTTATTTATTTATTTATTTATTTATGAGACTTATATACCGCTTTAAGTGCAAGCACTCTCTAAGCGGTGTACACCATTAAGCAATGTATATACATATTTACATTGCCCCCAACAATCTGGGTCCTCATTTTACCTACCTCGGAAGGATGGAAGGCTGAGTCAACCTTGAGCCGGTGAGATTTGAACCGCTGACCTGCTGAACACAGTCAGCTAAAGTGGCCTGCAGTACTGCACTCTAACTGCTGCGCCACTCTCGGCTCTTATTGGTGATGTCCATTTTGCTCTACAAATTCATGGTGACGTAACCCTAACCTACGTGGAATTTTCCTCCAATGGAATTTTCCTATGTATGTTTCCTGGAAACATAGCGCAGCCTAGAAAAGTAAATGCCCTCCTAACCATACCCAAGCACTCCGAGTTTGTTAGCAATGTCTATTTTTTTCTGCGGGATAATGGTGACCTAACCCTAAGTGGAATTTTCCTGCAATGGGATTTTCCCATGTATTTACCAGGAAACATAGATAGCGCAGCCTAGAAAGGTAAATGGCCTCCTAACCATACCCAAGTATCCTGGGTTTGTTGGCGATATCCATTTTGCTCTACGACTTCAAGTTTACCTAACCCCAAACCCTAAGTGGAATTTTCCTCCAATGGGATTTTCCGATGTATTTTACCAGGAAACATAGATAGCACAGCCTAGAAAAGTAAATGCCCTCCTAACCATACCCAGGTAGCCCGTGTTTTTTGTCAATATCAATTTTGCTCAATGAATTCATGGTAATCTAATCCTAACCTCACGTGGAATTTTCCTCCAATGGGATTTTCCCGTGTATTTTACCAGGAAACCTAGATTGGGCAAGCTAGAAAGCTCAGTGCCCTCCTAACCATACCCAAGCACTCTGAGTTTGTTGGCGATGTTCATTTTGCTCTACGGGTTCATTTTGACCTAACCCTAACCCTAAGTGGAATTTTCCTACAATGGGATTTTCCCATGTATTTTTCCAGGACAGATACATAGGGGCGGCTAGAAAAGTCAGTACCCTCCTAACCATGCCCAAGAACTCCGAGTTTGTTGGCGATGTCCATTTTGCTCTACGGGTTCATTGTAATCTAACCCTAACCCTACGTAGAATTTTCCTCCAATGGAATTTTCCCATGTATTTTACCAGGAAAGCTAGATAGGGGCGGCTAGAAAAGTCAGTGCCCTCCTAACCAGGCCCAAGAACTCCGAGTTTGTTGGCGATGTCGATTTTGCTCTACGACTTCATGTTTACCTAACCCTAACCCTAAGTGGAATTTTCCTACAATGGGATTTTCCCATGTATTTTACAAGGAAACATAGATAGCGCAGCCTAGAAAAGTAAATGCCCTCCTAACAATACCCAAGTATCCCGACTTTGTTGGCGATATCCATTTTGCTCTATGACTTCATGTTTACCTAACCCAAACCATAAGTGGAATTTTCCTCCAATGGGATTTTCCGATTTATTTTACCAGGAAACATAGTTAGCGCAGCCTAGAAAAGTAAATGCCCTCCTACCCATACGCAAGCACTCCGGGTTTGTTGGTGATGTCTATTTTTTTGTACGAGTTAATGGTGACCTAGCCCTAAGTTGAATTTTTCTGCAATCGGATTTTCCCATGTATTTTACCAGGAAACATAGATAGCGCAGCCTAGAAAAGTAAATGCCCTCCTAACCATACTCAAGTATCCCGAGTTTGTTGGCGATATCCATTTTGCTAAACGACTTCATGTTAACTAACCCTAACCCTAAGTGGAATTTTCCTACAATGGGATTTTCCCATGTATTTTACCAGGAAACATAGATAGTGAATCCTAGAAAAGTCAGTTCCCTCCTAACCATACGCAAGCACTCCGGGTTTGTTAGTGATGTCTATTTTTCTGTACGGGTTCATGGTGACCTAACCCTAAGTGGAATTTTCCTCCAATGGGATTTTCCGATTTATTTTACCAGGAAACATAGTTAGCGCAGCCTAGAAAAGTAAATGCCCTCCTACCCATACGCAAGCACTCCGGGTTTGTTGGTGATGTCTATTTTTTTGTACGAGTTAATGGTGACCTAGCCCTAAGTTGAATTTTTCTGCAATCGGATTTTCCCATGTATTTTACCAGGAAACATAGATAGCGCAGCCTAGAAAAGTAAATGCCCTCCTAACCATACTCAAGTATCCCGAGTTTGTTGGCGATATCCATTTTGCTAAACGACTTCATGTTTACCTAACCCTAACCCTAAGTGGAATTTTCCTACAATGGGATTTTCCCATGTATTTTACCAGGAAACATAGATAGTGCAGCCTAAAAAAGTAAATGCCCTCCTAACCATAGCCAAGCACTCCAGGTTTGTTGGTGATGTCCATTTTGCTCTACAAAATCATGGTGACCTAACCCTAACCTACGTGGAATTTTCCTCCAATGGAATTTTCCTATGTATGGTTCCTGGAAACATAGATAGCGCAGCCTAGAAAAGTAAATGCCCTCCTAACCATACCCAAGTATCCCGAGTTTGTTGGCGATATCCATTTTGCTCTACGACTTTAAGTTTACCTAACCCCAAACCCTAAGTGGAATTTTCCTCCAATGGGATTTTCCGATGTATTTTACCAGGAAAAATAGATAGCACAGCCTAGAAAAGTAAATGCCCTCCTAACCATACCCAGGTAGCCCGTGTTTTTTGTCAATATCAATTTTGCTCGATGAATTCATGGTAATCTAACCCTAACCTCACGTGGAATTTTCCTACAATGGGATTTTCCCGTGTATTTTACCAGGAAACCTAGATTGGGCAAGCTAGAAAGCTCAGTGCCCTCCTAACCATACCCAAGCACTCTGAGTTTGTTGGCGATGTTCATTTTGCCCTACGGGTTCATTTTGACCTAACCCTAACCCTAAGTGGAATTTTCCTACAATGGGATTTTCCCATGTATTTTACCAGGACAGATAGATAGGGGCGGCTAGAAAAGTCAGTACCCTCCTAACCATGCCCAAGAATTACGAGTTTGTTGGCGATCTCCATTTTGCTCTACGAGTTCATTGTGATCTAACCCTAACCCTACGTAGAATTTTCCTCCAATGGAATTTTCCCATGTATTTTACCAGGAAAGATAAATAGGGGCGGCTAGAAAAGTCAGTGCCCTCCTAACCAGGCCCAAGAACTCCGAGTTTGTTGGCGATGTCCATTTTGCTCTACGACTTCATGTTTACCTAACCCTAACCCTAAGTGGAATTTTCCTACAATGGGATTTTCCCATGTATTTTACAAGGAAACATAGATAGTGCAGCCTAGAAAAGTCAATTCCCTCCTAACCATACGCAAACACTCTGGGTTTGTTGGTGATGTCTATTTTTCTGTACGGGTTCATGGTGACCTAACCCTAAGTGGAATTTTCCTCCAATGGGATTTTCCCATATATTTTACCAGGAAACATAGATAGTGCAGCCTAGAAAAGTAAATGCCCTCCTAACCATACCCAAGTATCCCGAGATTGTTGGCGATATCCATTTTGCTAAACGACTTCATGTTTACCTAACCCTAACCCTAAATTGAATTTTCCTACAATGGGATTTTCCCATGTATTTTGCCTGGAAACATAGATAGCACAGCCTAGAAAAGTAAATGCCCTCCGAACCATACCCAAGTATCCTGAGTTTGTTGGCGATGTCCATTTTGCTCTACGAGTTCATTGTGATCTAAACCTAACCCTACGTAGAATTTTCCTCCAATGGAATTTTCCCATGTATTTTACCAGGAAAGATAGATAGGGGCGGCTAGAAAAGTCAGTGCCCTCCTAACCAGGCCCAAGAACTCCGAGTTTGTTGGCGATGTCCATTTTGCTCTACGACTTCATGTTTACCTAACCCTAACCCTAAGTGGAATTTTCCTACAATGGGATTTTCCCATGTATTTTACCAGGAAACATAGATAGGGAAGGTTAGAAAAGTCAGTTATTTATTTATTTATTTATTTATGAGACTTATATACCGCTTTAAGTGCAAGCACTCTCTAAGCGGTGTACACCATTAAGCAATGTATATACATATTTACATTGCCCGCAACAATCTGGGTCCTCATTTTACCTACCTCGGAAGGATGGAAGGCTGAGTCAAACTTGAGCCGGTGAGATTTGAACCGCTGACCTGCTGAACACAGTCAGCTAAAGTGGCCTGCAGTACTGCACTCTAACTGCTGCGCCACTCTCGGCTCTTATTGGTGATGTCCATTTTGCTCTACAAATTCATGGTGACGTAACCCTAACCTACGTTTAATTTTCCTCCAATGGAATTTTCCTATGTATGTTTCCTGGAAACATAGATAGCGCAGCCTAGAAAAGTAAATGCCCTCCTAACCATACCCAAGCACTCCGAGTTTGTTAGCAATGTCTATTTTTTTGTACGGGATAATGGTGACCTAACCCTAAGTGGAATTTTCCTGCAATGGGATTTTCCCATGTATTTACCAGGAAACATAGATAGCGCAGCCTAGAAAGGTAAATGCCCTCCTAACCATACCCAAGTATCCTGGGTTTGTTGGCGATATCCATTTTGCTCTATGACTTCAAGTTTACCTAACCCCAAACCCTAAGTGGAATTTTCCTCCAATGGGATTTTCCGATGTATTTTACCAGGAAACATAGATAGCACAGCCTAGAAAAGTAAATGCCCTCCTAACCATACCCAGGTAGCCCGTGTTTTTTGTCAATATCAATTTTGCTCAATGAATTCATGGTAATCTAACCCTAACCTCACGTGGAATTTTCCTCCAATGGGATTTTCCCGTGTATTTTACCAGGAAACCTAGATTGGGCAAGCTAGAAAGCTCAGTGCCCTCCTAACCATACCCAAGCACTCTGAGTTTGTTGGCGATGTTCATTTTGCTCTACGGGTTCATTTTGACCTAACCCTAACCCTAAGTGGAATTTTCCTACAATGGGATTTTCCCATGTATTTTACCAGGACAGATAGATAGGGGCAGCTAGAAAAGTCAGTACCCTCCTAACCATGCCCAAGAACTCCGAGTTTGTTGGCGATGTCCATTTTGCTCTACGACTTCATGTTTACCTAAACCTAACCCTAAGTGGAATTTTCCTACAATGGGATTTTCCCATGTATTTTACAAGGAAACATAGATAGTGCAGCCTAGAAAAGTCAATTCCCTCCTAACCATACGCAAACACTCCGGGTTTGTTGGTGATGTCTATTTTTCTGTACGGGTTCATGGTGACCTAACCCTAAGTGGAATTTTCCTCCAATGGGATTTTCTCATATATTTTACCAGGAAACATAGATAGTGCAGCCGAGAAAAGTAAATGCCCTCCTAACCATACCCAAGTATCCCGAGATTGTTGGCGATATCCATTTTTCTAAACGACTTCATGTTTACCTAACCCTAACCCTAAGTGGAATTTTCCTACAATGGGATTTTCCCATGTATTTTGCCTGGAAACATAGATAGCACAGCCTAGAAAAGTAAATGCCCTCCTAACCATACCCAAGTATCCCGAGTTTGTTGGCGATGTCCATTTTGCTCTACGAGTTCATGTTTACCTAACCCTAACCCTAAGTGGAATTTTCCTACAATGGGATTTTCCCATGTATTTTACCAGGAAACATAGATAGGGCAGGTTAGAAAAATCAGTTCCATCCTAACAATACCCAAGCACTCCGAGGTTGTTGGCGATGTCTATTTTTTTGTACGGGTTAATGGTGACCTAACCCTAAGTGGAATTTTCCTGCAATGGGATTTTCCCATGTATTTTGCCTGGAAACATAGATAGCGCAGCCTAGAAAAGTAAATGCCCTCCTAACCATACCCAAGTATCCAGAGTTTGTTGGCGATGTCCATTTTGCTCTACGAGTTCATTGTGATGTAACCCTAACCCTACGTAGAATTTTCCTCCAATGGGATTTTCCCGTGTATTTTACCAGGAAACCTAGATTGCGCAAGCTAGAAAGCTCAGTGCCCTCCTAACCATACCCAAGCACTCTGAGTTTGTTGGCGATGTTCATTTTGCTCTACGGGTTCATTTTGACCTAACCCTAACCCTAAGTGGAATTTTCCTACAATGGGATTTTCCCATGTATTTTACCAGGACAGATAGATAGGGGCGGCTAGAAAAGTCAGTACCCTCCTAACCATGCCCAAGAACTCCGAGTTCGTTGGCGATGTCCATTTTGCTCTACGAGTTCATTGTGATCTAACCCTAACCCTACGTAGAATTTTCCTACAATGGAATTTTCCCATGTATTTTACCAGGAAAGATAAATAGGGGCGGCTAGAAAAGTCAGTGCCCTCCTAACCAGGCCCAAGAACTCCGAGTTTGTTGGCGATGTCCTTTTGCTCTACGACTTCATGTTTACCTAACCCTAACCTAAGTGGAATTTTCTACAATGGATTGTCCCATGTATTTTTACAAGGGAAACATAGATAGGAGCTAGAAAAAGTCAATTCCTCCGAACCAGACGCAAAACACTCTGGTTGTTGGGAGTCTATTTTCTCGTACGGGTCATGGTGACTTATCCCTAAGTGGAATTTTCCTCCAAGGGGATTTTCACATGTATTTTACCAGGAAACATAGATAGGAGCCTAGAAAAAGTAAATGCCTCCTAACCATAGCAAGAACTCCGGGTTTGTTTGTGATGTCCATTTTGCTCTACAAATTCTTGTGGAACCTAACCCTCCTAACGCTAAGTGGAATTTTCCTCCAATGGGATTTTCCCATGTATTTTACTAGGAAACATAGATAGGGCAGGTTAGAAAAGTAAGTGCTCTCCTAACCATACCCAAGCACTCCGAGTTTGTTGGTGATGTCTATTTTTCTGTACGGGTTCATGGTAACCTAACCTTAAGTGGAATTTTCCTCCAATGGGATTTTCCCATGTATTTTACCAGGAAACATAGAGAGGGCAGGCTAGAAAAGTCAGGGCCCTCCTAACCATATCCAAGCACTCCGGGTTTGCTGGTGATATTCATTTTGCTCTACGACTTCATGTTTACCTAACCCTAACCCTACGTGGAATTTTCCTACAATGGGATTTTCCCATGTATTTTACCAGGAAACATAGATAGCGCAACCTAGAAAAGTAAATGCCCTCCTAACAATACCCAAGTATCCCGAATTTGTTGGCGATATCCATTTTCCTCTACGACTTCATGTTTACCTAACCCAAACCCTAAGTGGAATTTTCCTCCAATGGGATTTTCCGATTTATTTTACCAGGAAACATAGATAGCGCAACCTAGAAAAGTAAATGCCCTCCTAACAATACCCAAGTATCCCGAATTTGTTGGCGATATCCATTT